>NC_052087.1:53161824-53256824 GCF_015852505.1 Tachyglossus aculeatus | reverse complement strand
CAAGCGCTTGGGAAGTCCAAGTTGGCAACATAGAGAGACAGTCCCTACCCAACAGTGGGCTCACAGTCTCTAGATGTTGCCAACTTGGACTTCCCAAGCGCTTGGTACAGTGCTCTGCACACAGTAAGCGCTCAATAAATACGATTGATTGATTGATTGATTGATAGAAGCACTTACTAGGTGCAAAGCAGCGTGGCTCAGTGGAAAGAGCCCAGGCTTGGGAGTCAGAGGTCACGGGTTCAAATCCCAGCTCCGCCACTTGTCAGCTGCGTGACTTCGGGCGAGTCACTTCACTTCTCTTCAGAGAAGCAGCGTGGCTCACTGGAAAGAGCCCGGGCTTGGGAGTCAGAGGTCACGGGTTCAAATTCCTGCTCCGCCACTTGTCAGCTGGGTGACTTTGGGCAAGCCACTTCACTTCTCTCGGCCTCAGTACCCTCATCTGTACAATGGGGATTAAGACTGTGAGCCCCATGTGGGACAACCTGATCACCTTGTATCCCCCCAGCGCTTAGAACAGTGCTTTGCACATAGTAAGCGCTTAACAAATACCATCATTATTATTATTCTCAGTGCCTCAGTTACCTCATCTGGAAAATGGGGATTAAGACTGTGAGCCCGCCGTGGGACAACCTGATCACCTTGTAGCCCCCCCCCCCAGTGCTTAGGACAGTGCTTGGCACATAGTAAGCACTTAATAAATGCCATTATAATTTTTTTTTTTAAAAAAAGCACTGTTCTAAGCGCTGGGGAGGTTACAAGGTGATCAGGTTGTCCCACGGGGGGCTCACAGTCTTCATCCCCATTTTACAGATGAGGGAACTGAGGCCCAGAGAAGTGAAGTGAAGCTGTTTCTCGGAGGACCGGACAGCTGCGGAGAGACAGGCTGCCGCGGGGGGACACGGGGGCGGGGGGGGGCTTCTCCTCGCTGCCGTCCAGGGGACTGGCCTTTCAATCAATCAATCAATCGTATTTATTGAGCGCTTACTGTGTGCAGAGCACTGGACTAAGCGCTTGGGAAGGACAAGTTGGCAACACATAGAGACGGTCCCTACCCAACAGTGGGCTCACAGTCTAAAAGGGGGAGACGGAGAACAAAACCAAACATACTAACAAAATAAAATAAATAGAATAGATAGGTACAAGTAAAATAAATAAATAGAGTAATAAATCTGTACAAACATATATACATAGATACAGGGGCTGTGGGGAAGGGAAGGAGGTAAGATGGGGGGGATGGAGAGGGGGACGAGGGGGAGGCCTTGCCTCCTTCATCCTCTTCTTCCTTCTCCTGCTCTTCCTCCTTCTCCTCTTCTTCCTCCTCCTCCTCCTCTTCCTCTTCCTCCTCCTCCTCCTCTTCCTCCTTCTCCTCCTCCCCTTGAATGATTTCCAGGAACCTGAAACCATAACCCCAAACAGCTGACCTCCTACAATCAATCAATCAATCGCATTTATTGAGCGCCTACTGTGTGCAGAGCACTGTAGTAAGCGCTTGGGAAGTCCAAGTTGGCAACATCTAGAGACGGTCCCTCCCCAACAGTGGGCTCACAGTCTAGAAGGGGGAGACAGGGAACAAAACAAAACATATTCACAAAATAAAATAAATAGAATAGATATGTTCAAGTAAAAAAAGAAATAGAGTAATAAATACGTACAAACATATATACAATGTTTATATACAATGTACTACAATAATAACTGGGGTGCTTGTGAAGCGCTTAATAATAATAAAATAATAATAATGATGGCATGTGGTAAGTGCTTACTATGTGCAAAGCACTGTTCGAAGCGCTGGGGGGATATAAGGTGATCAGGTCGTCCTGCAGTGGGGCTCACAGTCTTCATCCCCATTTTACAGATGAGGTCACTGAGGCTCCAAGAATCAATCAATCAATCAATCGTATTTATTGAGTGCTTACTGTGTGCAGAGCACTGTACTAAGTGCTTGGGAAGTACAAGATGGCGACATATAGAGACAGTCCCTACCCAACAGTGGGCTCAGGTCACACAGCAGACGTGACGGAGCCGGAATTCGAACCCCTGACCTCTGACTCCAAAGCCCATGCTTTTTTTTGTGGTATTTGTTAAGCGCTTACTATGTGCAAAGCACTGTTCGAAGCGCTGGCGGGGGGGATACAAGGTGATCAGGTTGTCCCGTGGGGGGTTCACACTCTTCACCCCCATTTTACAGATGAGGTCACTGAGGTTCCGAGAAGTGAAGTGACTTGCCCAAGGTCACACAGCAGACATGTGACGGAGCCGGGGTTCGAACCCCTGACCTCTGACTCCAAAGCCCATGCTTTTTTTTTGTGGTATTTGTTAAGCGCTTACTATGTGCAAAGCACTGTTCGAAGCGCCGGGGGGATACAAGGTGATCAGGTTGTCCCGCGGGGGGCTCACACTCTTCACCCCCATTTTACAGATGAGGTCACTGAGGCTCCGAGAAGTGAAGTGACTTGCCCAAGGTCACACAGCAGACATGTGACCTTGTGACAAGTGCTTAGCACAGTGCTCTGCACATAGTAAGCGCTCAATAAATACGATTGATGATGATGATGTGATGGAACCGGGATTCGAACCCCTGACCTCTGACTCCAAAGCCTATGCTTTTTTTTGTGTGTGTGTGGAATTTGTTAAGCGCTTACTATGTGCCAAGCACTGTTCTAAGCGCTGGGGCAGCTACAAGGTGATCAGGTTGTCCCACTTGGGGCTCACAGTCTTCATCCCCATTTTACAGATGAGGGAACTGAGGCCCAGAGAAGTGAAGTGGCTTGCTCAATATCACACAGCTGACAAGTGGTGGAGCCGGGATTCGAACCCCTGACCTCTGACTCCAAAGCCCATGCTTTTTTTGTGTGTGTGTGGTATTTGTTAAGTGCTTACTATGTTCAAAACACTGTTCTAAGCGCTGGGGGGCTACAAGGTGATCAGGTTGTCCCACTTGGGGCTCCCAGTCTTCATCCCCATTTTACAGATGAGGTATTGAGGCCCAGAGAAGTGAAGTGGCTTGCCCAAGGTCACCCAGCTGACAAGTGGCGGAGCCGGGATTCGAACCCCTGACCTCTGACTCCCAAGCCCTCGCTCTTCCCACCGAGCCACGCTGCTTCTCTTCGCTTACTATGTGCCGGGCACTGTACTAAGCGCTGCGGTGGATACAAGCAAATCGGGATGGAGTCGGACCCTGTTCCACTTGGGGCTCACAGCCTCCATCCCCATTTTACAAATGAGGGAACTGAGGCACAGAGCTGTGAAGTGACTTGCTCAAGGTCACACAGCAGCACTACCCAAGCGCTTAGCACAGTGCTCTGCACACAGTAAGCGCTCAATAAATACGATTGAGGATGGTGATGATGATGAGTGGTGAGGCTGGGATTAGCTCAATGTGGGCGGGGAATGGGTCTATCGCTCTATCGTCCTCTCCCAAGCGCTTAGTCCAGTGCTCCGCACTCAGTAAGCGCTCAATAAATAGGACTGACTGACTGACTGACTATTCTCCCAAGCGCTTAGTCCAGTGCTCTGCACACAGGAAGCGCTCCAAAAATACGATGGACTGACAGTTCTCCTAAGCGCTTAGTCCAGTGCTCTGCACATAGTAAGTGCTCAATAAATAGGTCTGCCTGATTACTCTCCCAAGCGCTTAGTTCAGTGCTCCGCACTCAGTAAGCGCTCAATAAATAGGACTGACTGACTGACTATTCTCCCAAGTGCTTAGTCCAGTGCTCTGCACACAGGAAGCGCTCAAGAAATACGACTGACTGACCATTCTCCTAAGTGCTTAGTCCAGTGCTCTGCACATAGTAAGCGCTCAAAAAGTAGGTTTGCCTGATTACTCTCCCAAGTGCTTAGTCCCGTGCTCTGCACCCAGGAAGTGCTCAATAACTAGGACTGACTGACTATTCTCCCAAGAGCTTAGTCCAGTGCTCCACACTCAGTAAGCGCTCAATAAATAGGACTGACTATTCTCCCAAGCGCTTAGTCAAGTGCTCTCCACACAGGAAGCGCTCCAAAAATACGATGGACTGACAGTTCTCCTAAGCACTTAGTCCAGTGCTCTGCACATAGTAAGTGCTCAATAAATAGGTCTGCCTGATTACTCTCCCAAGCGCTTAGTTCAGTGCTCCGCACTCAGTAAGCGCTCAATAAATAGGACTGACTGACTGACTATTCTCCCAAGTGCTTAGTCCAGTGCTCTGCACACAGGAAGCGCTCAAGAAATACGACTGACTGACCATTCTCCTAAGTGCTTAGTCCAGTGCTCTGCACATAGTAAGCGCTCAAAAAGTAGGTTTGCCTGATTACTCTCCCAAGTGCTTAGTCCCGTGCTCTGCACCCAGGAAGTGCTCAATAACTAGGACTGACTGACTATTCTCCCAAGAGCTTAGTCCAGTGCTCCACACTCAGTAAGCGCTCAATAAATAGGACTGACTATTCTCCCAAGCGCTTAGTCAAGTGCTCTCCACACAGGAAGCGCTCCAAAAATACGATGGACTGACAGTTCTCCTAAGCGCTTAGTCCAGTGCTCTGCACATAGTAAGTGCTCAATAAATAGGTCTGCCTGATTACTCTCCCAAGCGCTTAGTTCAGTGCTCCGCACTCAGTAAGCGCTCAATAAATAGGACTGACTGACTGACTATTCTCCCAAGTGCTTAGTCCAGTGCTCTGCACACAGGAAGCGCTCAAGAAATACGACTGACTGACCATTCTCCTAAGTGCTTAGTCCAGTGCTCTGCACATAGTAAGCGCTCAAAAAGTAGGTTTGCCTGATTACTCTCCCAAGTGCTTAGTCCCGTGCTCTGCACCCAGGAAGTGCTCAATAACTAGGACTGACTGACTATTCTCCCAAGAGCTTAGTCCAGTGCTCCACACTCAGTAAGCGCTCAATAAATAGGACTGACTATTCTCCCAAGCGCTTAGTCAAGTGCTCTCCACACAGGAAGCGCTCCAAAAATACGATGGACTGACAGTTCTCCTAAGCGCTTAGTCCAGTGCTCTGCACATAGTAAGTGCTCAATAAATAGGTCTGCCTGATTACTCTCCCAAGCGCTTAGTTCAGTGCTCCGCACTCAGTAAGCGCTCAATAAATAGGACTGACTGACTGACTATTCTCCCAAGTGCTTAGTCCAGTGCTCTGCACACAGTAAATGCTCAATAAATAGGTCTGCCTGACTACTCTCCCAAGCGCTTAGTTCAGTGCTCCGCACTCATTAAGTGCTCAATAAATAGGACTGACTGACTGACTATTCTCCCAAGTGCTTAGTCCAGTGCTCTGCACACAGGAAGCGCTCAAAAAGTACAACTGACTGACAATTCTCCTAAGCGCTTAGTCCAGTGCTCTGCAAACAGTAAGTTCTCAATAAACAGGTCAGACTGATTTCTCTCCAAAGCACTTAGTTTAGTGCTCCACACTCTGTAAGTGCTCAATAAATAGGACTGACAGACTATTCTCCCAAGTGCTTAGTCCAGTGCTCTGCACACAGAAAGCGCTCAAAAAGTACAACTGACTGACCATTCTAAGTGCTTAGTCCAATGCTCTGCACATAGTAAGCGCTCAAAAAATAGGTCTGCCTGACTACTCTCCCAAGCACTTAGTTCAGTGCTCTGCACTGAATAAGTGCTCAATAAATAGGACTAACTGACTGACTATTCTCCCAAGTGCTTAGTCCAGTGCTCTGCACACAGGAAGCGCTCCAAAAATATGATGGACTGACAATTCTCCTAAGCGCTTAGTCCAGTGCTTTGCACATAGTAAGTGCTCAATAAATAGGTCTGCCTGATTACTCTCCCAAGCGCTTAGTTCAGTGCTCCGCACTCAGTAAGCGCTCAATAAATAGGACTGACTGACTGACTATTCTCCCAAGTGCTTAGTCCAGTGCTCTGCACACAGGAAGCGCTCAAAAAATACGACTGACTATTATTATTATTATTATTCTCCTGAACGCTTAGTCCAGTGCTCTGCACACAGTAAGTGCTCAATAAATAGGTCTGCCTGATTACTCTCCCAAGCGCTTAGTTCAGTGCTCTGCACTCAGTAAGCGCTCAATAAATAGGACTGACTGACTGACTGACTGACTATTCTCCCAAGTGCTTAGTCCAGTGCTCTGCACACAGAAAGCGCTCAAAAAGTACAACTGACTCACCATTCTCCTAAGTGCTTAGTCCAGTGCTCTGCACATAGTAAGCGCTCAAAAAATAGGTCTGCCTGACTACTCTCCCAAGCGCTTAGTTGAGTGCTCTGCACTCAATAAGCGCTCAATAAATAGGACTGACTGACTCAGTAAGCGCTCAATAAATAGAAGACTGACTGACTATTCTCCCAAGTGCTTAGTCCAGTGCTCTGCACACAGGAAGCGCTCAAAAAATACGACTGACTATTATTATTATTATTATTCTCCTGAGCGCTTAGTCCAGTGCTCTGCACACAGTAAGTGCTCAATAAATAGGTCTGCCTGATTACTCTCCCAAGCGCTTAGTTCAGTGCTCTGCACTCAGTAAGCGCTCAATAAATAGGACTGACTGACTGACTGACTATTCTCCCAAGCGCTTAGTCCAGTGCTCTGCACACAGAAAGCGCTCAAAAAGTACAACTGACTGACCATTCTCCTAAGTGCTTAGTCCAATGCTCTGCACATAGTAAGCGCTCAAAAAATAGGTCTGCCTGACTACTCTCCCAAGCACTTAGTTCAGTGCTCCGCACTCAGTAAGCGCTCAATAAATAGGACTGACTGACTGACTATTCTCCCAAGCGCTTAGTCCAGTGCTCTGCACACAGGAAGCACTCCAAAAATACGATGGACTGACAATTCTCCTAAGCACTTAGTCCAGTGCTCTGCACACAGTAAGTGCTCAATAAATAGGTCTGTCTGACTACTCTCTGAAGCGCTTAGTTCAGTGCTCCGCACTCAGTAAGCGCTCAATAAATAGGACTGACTGACTGACTATTCTCCCAAGTGCTTAGTCCAGTGCTCTGTACACAGGAAGCGCTCAAAAAATATGACTGACTATTATTATTATTATTCTCCTGAGCGCTTAGTCCAGTGCTCTGCACACAGTAAGTGCTCAATAAATAGGTCTGCCTGATTACTCTCCCAAGCGCTCAGTTCAGTGCTCCGCACTCAGTAAGCACTCAATAAATAGGAGACTGACTGACTATTCTCCCAAGTGCTTAGTCCAGTGCTCTGCACACAGAAAGCGCTCAAAAAGTACAACTGACTGACCATTCTCCTAAGCGCTTAGTCCAGTGCTCTGCACATAGTAAGTGCTCAAAAAATAGGTCTGCCTGACTACTCTCCCAAGCGCTTAGATCAGTGCTCCGCAGTCAATAAGCGCTCAATAAATAGGACTGACTGACTATTCTCCCAAGCGCTTAGTCCAGTGCTCTGCACACAGGAAGCGCTCCAAAAATACGATGGACTGACAATTCTCCTAAGCGCTTAGTCCAGTGCTCTGCACATAGTAAGTGCTCAATAAATAGGTCTGCCTGATTACTCTCCCAAGCGCTTAGTTCAGTGCTCCGCACTCAGTAAGCGCTCAATAAATAGGACTGACTGACTGACTATTCTCCCAAGCGCTTAGTCCAGTGCTCTGCACACAGGAAGCGCTCCAAAAATACGATGGACTGACAATTCTCCTAAGCGCTTAGTCCAGTGCTTTGCACACAGGAAGCGCTCCAAAAATATGATGGACTGACAATTCTCCTAAGCGCTTAGTCCAGTGCTCTGCAAACAGTAAGTGCTCAATAAATAGGTCTGCCTGATTACTCTCCCAAGTGCTTAGTTCGGTGCTCCACACTCAGTAAGCGCTCAGTAAATGGGCCTGCCTGATTACTCTCCCAAGTGCTTAGTTCAGTGCTCCACACTCAGTAAGCGCTCAGTAAATAGGCCTGCCTGATTACTCTCCCAAGTGCTTAGTCCAGTGCTCCACACTCAGTAAGCGCTCAATAAATAGGACTGACTGACTGACTATTCTCCCAAGTGCTTAGTCCAGTGCTCTGCACACAGCAAGTGCTCAATAAACAGGACTGACTGACTGACTATTCTCCCAAGCGCTTAGTCCAGTGCTCGCACACAGGAAGCACTCCAAAAATACGATGGACTGACTATTCTCCTAAGCGCTTAGTCCAGTGCTCTGCACATAGTAAGTGCTCAATAAATAGGTCTGCCTGATTACTCTCCCAAGCGCTTAGTTCACTGCTCCGCACAGAGGAAGTGCTCAAAAAATAGGACTGACTATTCTCCCAAGTGCTTTGTCCAGTGTCCCACACTCAGTAAGCGCTCAATAAATAGGACTGACTGACTATTCTCCCAAGTGCTTAGTCCAGTGCTCTACACACAGGAAGCGCTCAAAAAATACGATGGACTGACCATTCTCTTAAGCGCTTAGTCCAGTGCTCTGCACACAGTAGGTGCTCAGTAAATAGGTCTGCCTGACTACTCTCCCAAGCGCTTAGTCAGTCAGTCAGTCAGTCCTATGTATTGAGCGCTTACTGAGTGCGGAGCACTGAACTAAGCGCTTGGAACTAAACGGTAACTAAATCAATCAATCGTATTTATTGAGCGCTTACTATGTGCAGAGCACTGGACTAAGCGCTTAATCTCTGGTCTAAGCGCTGGCACTGTTCTAAGCGCTGAGCTGTTCTAAGCTTGTATCTCCCCCAGCGCTTAGAACAGTGTTAAGAACGTAGTAAGCGCTTAACAAATAAAGTCATCATTATTATGATTATTAGGGACAAATAACGTGGGGGGGCCCAAGACAGTGGGTCCCCGCAGGGGCAATTCCGGAGGCGGCCACCAGGAGGCGCGGGAAGGCGGCCGAACCGGGGAAGCCGCGCGCAGGCGCAGACCCCGCACATGAACGCGCCAATCACGTGAGGTACCGCCCCCCGGCCCGCCTATCACGTGTGGCCCCGCCCATGAACGCGCCAATTACGCAAGGCCCCGCCCCCTGTCCCGCCAATCACGCGAGGCCACGCCCATGGACGCGGCAATCGCGCGAGACCACGCCCACTCCGCAATCCTACTGAGAGCGCACCTCCATTCATTCATTCATTCATTCATTCAATCAATCAATCAATCGTATTTATTGAGCGCTTACTGTGTGCAGAGCACTGGACTAAGCGCTTGGGAAGTCCAAGTTGGCAACATAGAGAGACGGTCCCGACCCAACAGCGGGCTCACAGTCTAAAAGGGGGAGACAGAGAACAAAACCAAACATACTAACAAAATAAAATAAATAGAATAGATAGGTACAACCAAAATAAATAGAGTAACAAATATGTACAGACATATATACATATATACAGGTGCTGTGGGGAAGGGAAGGAGGTATGATGGGGGGATGGAGAGAGGGATAAGGGGGAGAGGAAGGAAGGGGCTCAGTCTGGGAAGGCCTCCTGGAGGAGGTGAGCTCTCAGTAGGGCTCATTCATTCATCCATCCATCCATCCATCCATCCATCCATTCATTCATTCATCCATTCAGTCGGATTTATTGAGCACTTACTGTGTGCAGAACACTGGACTAAGCGCTTGGGAAGTCCAAGTTGGCAACATCTAGAGACGGTCCCTACCCAACAGCGGGCTCACAGTCTAGAAGGGGGAGACAGACAACAAAACCAAACAGATTAACCAAATAAAATAAACAGAATAGTAAATATGGGCAAGTAAAATAGAGCAATAAATCTGTATTCATTCATTCATTCATTCATTCGCCCCCTCGTCCCCCTCTCCATCCCCCCCATCTTACCTCCTTCCCTTACCCACAGCACCTGTATATATGTATATATGTTTGTACATATTTATTACTCTATTTATTTATTCATTTTACCTGTACATATCTATTCTATTTATTTTATTTTGTTAGTATGTTTGGTTTTGTTCTCCCTCTCCCCCTTTTAGACTGTGAGCCCACTGTTGGGTAGGGACTGTCTCTATATGTTGCCAACTTGGACTTCCCAAGCGCTTAGTCCAGTGCTCTGCACACAGTAAGCGCTCAATAAATACGATTGATGATGATGATGATTGAGCGCTTACTGTGTGCAGAGCACTGGACTAAGCGCTTGGGAAGTCCAAGTTGGCAATATAGAGAGATGGTCCCTACCCAACAGTGGGCTCACAGTCTAGAAGGGGGAGACAGACAACAAAACCAAACAGATTAACCAAATAAAATAAACAGGATAGTAAATATGGGCAAGTAAAATAGAGTAATAAATCTGTATTCATTCATTCATTCATTCAATGGTATTTATTGAGCACTTACTGTGTGCAGAGCACTGGACTAAGCGCTTGCCCTCCCTCCTCACATCCACCAAGCTGGCTCTCTTCCTCCTTTCAAAGCACTACTGAGAGCTCACCTCCTCCGGGAGGCCTTCCCACACTGAGCCCCCTCCTTCCTCTCCCCCTCTTCCTCCTCCCCCACCTTCCCTCCTTCCCCTCTCCACAGCATCTGGATATATGTATATATGTTTGTACGTATTTTTTACTCTATTTTATTTGTACATATTTATTCTATTTATTTTATTTTGTTGATATGTTTTGTTTTGTTCTCTGTCTCCCCCTTCTAGACTGTGAGCCCACTGTTGGGTAGGGACCGTCTCGATATGTTGCCAACTTGGACTTGCAAAGCGCTTAGTCCAGTGCTCTGCACACAGTAAGCGCTCAAAAAATACGATTGAATGAATGAATGAATATTCATTCTATTTATTTTATTTTGTTAATATGTTTTGTTTTGTTCTCTGTCTCCCCCTTCTAGACTGTGAGCCCGCTGTTGGGTAGGGAGCGTCTCTCGTTGTTGCCGACTTGGACTTCCCGAGCGCTTAGTCCAGTGCTCTGCACACAGTAAGTGCTCAATAAATACGACTGAATGAATGTGAGGCCCCGCCCATCGATGCGTCAATCACGTGAGACCACGCCCACCTCTAGAAGCCCCGCCCATGGACACGCCCATCACCCTAGGCCCAATCATCCTAATAATAATAATAATAATAATAATAATAATAATTAATGGCATTTATTAAGCGTTTACTATGTGCAAAGCACTGTTCTAAGCGCTGGGGGAGATACAGGGTCATCAGGTTGTCCCACATGGGGCTCCCAGTCTTCATCCCCAATTTCCAGATGAGGCCACTGAGGCCCAGAGAAATTAAGTGATTTGCCCAAAGTCACACAGCTGGCAACTGGCGGAGCCGGGATCATTATAACAATCATTATTATTATCATTGTTATCCTATATTATTCATTCATCCATTCAATTCATTCAATCGTATTTATTGAGTGCTTACTGTGTGCAGAGCACTGGACTAAGCACTTGGTACATTATTATGTAGGATATTACAATATATATTATTCATTCATTCATTCATTCAATCGTATTTATTGAGCGCTTACTGTGTGCAGAGCACTGTACTAAGCGCTTGGGAAGCACAAGTACCATGTATTATATAGTATACATTGTATTATATATTATACATAATATATAGTGTTATTAAACATAGCATATACTATATATTTTACACAATATATAGTACTATACATATTATAATACTATATATTGAGATATATATTATATAATGTATAGTAATGCAGAGAAGCAGCATGGCTAAGTGGAAAGAGCCCGGGCTTTGGAGTCAGAGTTCATGGGTTCAAATCCCGGCTCTGCCAATTGTCAGCTGTGTGACTTTGGGCAAGTCACTTCGCTTCCCTGGGCCTCAGTTCCCTCAACTGTAAAATGGGGATTAAGACCGTGAGCCCCCCGTGGGACAACCTGATCACCTTGTAATCTCCCCAGCGCTTAGAACAGTGCATTGCACATAGTAAGCGCTTAATAAATGCCATTATTATTATTATTATTATTATGGGTTCAAATCCCGGCTCTGCCAATTGTCAGCTGTGTGACCTTGGGCAAGTCACTTAACTTCTCTGGGCCTCAGTGACCTCATCTGTAAAATGGGGATGAAGACTGTGAGCCCCACATGGGACAACTTGATCACCCTTCTATCCCCCACCGCCGGCGCTTAGAACAGTGCTCTGCACATAGTAAGCGCTTAACAAATGCCATCATCATTATGATTATTATTATGGGACAACTTGATCATCCTTCTATCCCCCCCGGCGCTTAGAACAGTGTTCTGCACATAGTAAGCGCTTAACAAATGCCATCATTATTATTATTATTATTATTATTATTATTATTATTATTATTATTATCCTCTGCTTCCCAGGCCTGGGTTCTTGCCAAGAAGCCACGTGGACGGCCCCTTCCTCCCCGCTGGGGCCCTGCCCTCACCTCCGGTGCTGTTTCTGCCAGGCCCGGAGCTGGGCAAGCACGTGCCCGGGGCCGGGCAGCTCCTCCGGGGTGTCCTCCTCTTCCTCCGGGGAGTCCTCCGGGGCCGGGAAGGGACGGCACGGCGGGAGCGGCTGCGGCGGACAAGAAGCTCAGCGGCCCCCGGACCTTCCCCGGGCTCCCCCCGTCCCCTCTCTCTCAGTCCCCTTGAGGCTCGGGCCTCCCAAAGGAGAGTCATCCTCCGGCGGAACGGGTGTCAATCAATCAATCAATCAATCAATTGTATTGATTGAGCGCTTACAGTGTGCAGAGCACTGGACTAAGCGCTTGGGAAGTCCAAGTTGGCCACATCTAGAGACGGTCCCTACCCAACAGTGGGCTCACAGTCAGCCCGCGGTGGGCAGAAAAGTGGGGAGCACGAGGCGTACGGAGAGGGGACACCCCGCCGCGTGCCTCAGTTTCCCCTGTAGAAGGCTGAGATGGCCCTGAGGGGACGGGCGAGGGTCAAACAATGCGGTCGTATGGGCCCAACCCTCCTGGGGAGGCCCCGAGGACATCGCGTGGCCGGGGAACACCACCGGACGGTTGGATGGAGGCCGGCGCCCGGCTCTCCCTGGACCCTCAGTTGGCCCCCCACTTCTCGACTGTGAGCCCACTGTTGGGTAGGGACCATCTCTAGATGTTGCCAACTTGGACTTCCCAAGCGCTTAGTACAGTGCTCTGCACACAGTAAGCGTTCAATAAATACGATTGATTGATTGATTGATTGTTTTGTTTTGTTCTCTGTCTCCCCCTTCTAGACTGTGAGCCCGCTGTTGGGTAGGGACCGTCTCTAGATGTTGCCAACTTGTACTTCCCAAGCGCTTAGTACAGTGCTCTGCACACAGTAAGTGCTCAATAAATACGATTGATTGACTGTTTTGTTTTGTTGTCTGTCTCCCCCTTCTAGACTGTGAGCCCGCTGTTGGGTAGGGCCCGTCTCTAGATGTTGCCAACTTGGACTTCCCAAGCGCTCAGTCCAGTGCTCTGCACACAGTAAGCGCTCAATAAATACGATTGATTGATTGGGGGGTGAGGGGAGCGGGGGCCGCGGGGCACCGTGCCTTCAGTTTCCGCCTTCGCTCGTGGAGGGCCTTGATGGGATTCCCACAGAGGACGTGGCCGAAGCCTGGAGAGAGAAGGGACAATGATTATTCATTCTTTCAAGCGTATTTATTGAGCGCTTACCGTGCGCAGAGCACTGGACTAAGCACTTGGGAAGTACAAGTTGGAACATATTCATTCAATCGTATTTATTGAGCACTTACCGTGCGCACAGCACTAGACTAAGTGCTTGGGAAGTACAAGTTGGCAACATATTCATTCAATCGTATTTATTGAGCGCTTACTGTGCGCACAGCACTGGACTAAGCGCTTGGGAAGTACAAGTTGGCAACATATTCATTCAATCGTATTTATTGAGTGCTTACCGTGCGCACAGCACTGGACTAAGCGCTTGGGAAGTGCAAGTTGGCAACATATTCATTCAATCGTATTTATCGAGCGCTTACCGTGCGCAGAGCACTGGACTAAGCGCTTGGGAAGTACAGGTTGGCAACATATAGAGACAGTCCCTACCCAACAACGGGCAATGATTACAAATGATAGTAGTACAAATAATAATTGTGGTATTGATAATAATAACAATAACAATTTGTTAAGCGCTTACTATGTGCCAAGCACCGATCTATGCACTGGGGTAGATACAAGGTGATCAGGTTGTCCCACATGGGGCTCACAGTCTTCATCCCCATTTTACCAATGAGGTCACTGAGGCTCAGAGACTAATAATAATAATAATAATGATAATGATGGTATTTGTTGAGCGCATAATAGTAATAATAATAATAATAATAATAATGGTATTTGTTAAGCACTATGTGCCGAGCACTGTTCTAAGCGCTGGGAGGATACAAGGTCATCAGATTGTCCCACGTGGGGCTCACAGAGAATAATAATAATAATAATAATAATAATAATAATAATAATAATAATAATAATAATAATGGTATTTGTTAAGCGCTATGTGCTGAGCACTGTTCTAAGCGCTGGGGGGATACAAGGTCATCAGGTTGTCCCACGTGGGGCTCACAGTCTTCATCCCCATTTTACAGATGAGGGAACTGAGGCCCAGAGAAGTGAAGTGAGTTGCCCAAACTCACACAGCTGACACTTGCAGAGCCGGAACTCTGAATCCAGCGATCCGAGTTCAAATCATTAAGCAGTGTGGCTCAATGGAAAAGAGCCCGGGCTTTGGAGTCAGAGGTCATGGGTTCAAATCCCAGCTCTGCCAATTGTCAGCTGTGTGACTTTGGGCAAGTCACTTCACGTCTCTGGGCCTCAGTTACCTCATCTGTAAAATGGGGATGGAGACTGTGAGCCCCACGTGGGACAACCTGATTACCTTGTAACCTCCCCAGCGCTTAGAACAGTGCTTTGCACATAGTAAGCGCTTAATAAACACCATATTATTATTATTAATATTATTAAATCTCGGTGGGACCTTAATCTTTCTTCTAGACTGTGAGCCCGCTGTTGGGTAGGGACCGTCTCTCTATGTTGCCAACTTGGACTTCCCGAGCGCTTAGTCCAGTGCTCTGCACACAGTAAGTGCTCAATAAATACGATTGAATGAATGAATGAACCTCTGACTCCAAAGTCTATGCTCTTTTCCACTGAGCCATGCTGTTTCTCAATAAGTGTATTTGTTGAGCGCTTACTATGTGCCAAGCACTGTTCTAAGCGCTGGGGGGATACACAGTGATCAGGTGGTCCCACGGGGGGCTCCCAGTCTTCATCCCCATTTTCCAGATGAGGGAACTGAGGCCCAGAGAAGTGAAGTGACTTGCCCAAAGTCACCCAGCTGACAAGCGGCGGGGCCGGGATCAGAACCCACGACCTCCGACTCCCAAGCCCGGGCTCTTTCCAACCCACGTCCTGTAACTCCCAAGTCCCCGCTCTTGCCACTAGGCCATGCTGCTAAGCGCTTACTATGTGCCAGGCACTGTATTAAGCGCTGGGGTGGATACAAGCAAATCGAGTTGGACCCAGTCCCTGTCCCAAGTGGGGCTCACAGTCTCAAACCCCATTTTGCAGATGAGGGAACTGAGGCCCAGAGAAGTGAATCAATCAATCAATCAATCAATCGTATTTATTGAGCACTTACTGTGTGCAGAGCACTGGACTAAGCGCTTGGGAAGTCCAAGTTGGCAACATCTAGAGACCGTCCCTACCCAACAGTGGGCTCACAGTCTAAAAGGGGGAGACGGAGAACAAAACCAAACATACTAACAAAAGAAAATAAATAGAATAGATATGCACAAGTAAAATAAATAAATAAATAGAGTAATAAATAAACATATAATAAATATAACATATACATATATGTATATAACATATACATATAATAAATAAATAAATAAACATATTTATTACATATCTATCCTATTTATTTTATTTTGTTAGTATGTTTGGTTCTGTTCTCTGTCTCCCCCTTCTAGACTGTGAGCCCACTGTTGGGTAGGGACCTTCTCTACATGTTGCCAATTTGTACTTCCCAAGCGCTTAGTACAGTGCTCTGCACATAGTAAGTGCTCAATAAATACGATTGATGATGATGATGATGATGATATATACATATATACAGGTGAAGTGAAGCGACTTGCCCAAATTCCCACAGCAGACAAGGGGCAGAGATGGGATTAGAACCCATGACCTCTGCCCGGCTCTGTCCGCTATGTCACGCTGCTTCTCTCTGTTTATCCCCCTTCCCAGCCCCACAGCAGTTACGTCCATCGATTATTTATTTCTCTTCACGTCCGTCTCCCCCTCTGGAACGTGAGCCCGTTGTGGGCCGGGGATGTATCTGTTAATTGTTCTGTCGTCCTCTCCCCAGCGTTTAGTCCAGTGCTCTTCACACAGTAAGCGCTCAATACACAGGGCTGACCGAGTGTGAGCCCGCTGTTGGGTAGGGACCGTCTCTATATGTTGCCAACTTGGACTTCCCAAGCGCTTAGTACAGTGCTCTGCACACTGTAAGCGCTCAATAAATACGATTGAAAAAGAATAATAATAATAATAATGGCACTTACTTACTATGCTTACTATGTGCAAAGCCCTGTTCTAAGCGCTGGGGAGGTTACACAGTGATTGGGTTGCCCCACGGGGGGCTCTCAGTCTTAATCAGCATGGCTCAGTGGAAACAGCCCGGGCTTTGGAATCAGAGGTCGTGGGTTCAAAACCCGGCTCTGCCAATTGTCAGCTGTGGGACTTTGGGCAAGTCACCTCACTTCTCTGGGCCTCAGTTCCCTCATCTGGAAAATGGGGATGAAGATGGTGAGCCCCCTGTGTGACAACCTGATCACCTTGTAGCCTCCCCAGTGCTTAGAACAGTGCTTTGCACATAGTAAGGGCTTAATAAATGCCATTATTATTATTATTATTATTATTATTATTATTATTGATCCCTCATTTTACAGATGAGAACTGAGGCCCAGAGAAGTGAAGTGAGTTGCCCAAAGTCACACAGCTGACAAGTGGCGGAGCCGGGAAGCAGCGTGGCTCAGTGGAAACAGCCCGGGCTTTGGAATCAGAGGTCGTGGGTTCAAAACCCGGCTCTGCCAATTGTCAGCTGTGGGACTTTGGGCAAGTCACCTCACTTCTCTGGGCCTCAGTTCCCTCATCTGGAAAATGGGGATGAAGATGGTGAGCCCCCTGTGTGACAACCTGATCACCTTGTAGCCTCCCCAGTGCTTAGAACAGTGCTTTGCACATAGTAAGGGCTTAATAAATGCCATTATTATTATTATTATTATTATTATTATTATTATTATTATTATTATTGATCCCTCATTTTACAGATGAGAACTGAGGCCCAGAGAAGTGAAGTGAGTTGCCCAAAGTCACACAGCTGACAAGTGGCGGAGCCGGGAAGCAGCGTGGCTCAGTGGGAAAGAGCCCAGGCTATGGAGTCAGAGGTTGTGGGTTCAAATCCCAGCTCCGCCAATTTTCAGCTGTGTGACTTTGGGCAAGTCACTTCACTTCTCTGGGCCTCAGTTTCCTCATCTGTCAAATGGGGATGAAGACGGTGAGCCCCCCATGGGACAACCTGATCACCTTGTAGCCTCCCCAGCGCTTAGAACAGTGCTTTGCACATAGTAAGCGCTTAATGAATGCCATCATTATTATTGTTACTATTATTGATCCCTCACTTTACAGATGAGAACCGAGGCCCTGAGAATCAATCAATCAATCAATCGTATTTATTGAGTGCTTACTGTGTGCAGAGCACTGTACCAAGCGCTTGGGAAGTCCAAGTTGGTAACATATAGAGACGGTCCCTACCCAACAGCGGGCTCACAGTCACATATGTATATATGTTTGTACATATTTATTACTCTATTTATTTATTTATTTTACTTGTACATATTCTATTTATTTTATTTGGTTTATATGTTTTGTTTTGTTGTCCGTCTCCCCCCTCTAGACTGTGAGCCCACTATTGGGTAGGGACCGACTCTATATGTTGCCAACTTGTACTTCCCAAGCGCTTAGTCCAGTGCTCTGCACACAGTAAGCGCTCAATAAATACGATTGAATGAATGAATGAATTACTCTATTTTACTTGTACATATTTAGTCTATTTTATTTTGTTTATATGCTTTGTTTTGTTGTCTGTCTCCCCCTTCTAGACTGTGAGCCTGCTGTTGGGTAGGGACCACCTCTAGATGTTGCCAGTTTGGACTTCCCAAGAGCTTAGCATAGCGCTCTGCACACAGTAAGAGCTCAATAAATACGACTGAATGAATGAATGAATTACTCTATTTATTTTACTTGTACATATTTAGTCTATTTTATTTTGTTAATATGTTTTGTTTTGTTGTCTGTCTCCCCCTTCTAGACTGTGAGCCCGCTGTTGGGTAGGGACCGTCTCTATATGTTGCCAGCTTGGACTTCCCAGGTGCTTAGTACAGCGCTCTGCACACAGTAAGCGCTCAATAAGGCCTAGAAGGCCAGGCCTGGAAGGGGTGGGGGCGGTCGGAGGACCTGAGTTCTAATTCTGGCTCTACCACTGGCGTGGAGAGTGACCTTGGGCAAGTCATTTCACTTAGAGAAAGTGAAATGTGACTGTGAGCCCACTGTTGGGTAGGGACTGTCTCTATATGTTGCCAACTTGTACTTCCCAAGCGCTTAGTCCAGTGCTCTGCACACAGTAAGTGCTCAATAATAATAATAATAATGGCATTTGTTAAGCGCTTCCTATGTGCAAAGCACTGTTCTAAGTGCTGGGGAGGATACAAGGTGATCAGGTTGTCCCACTTGGGGTTCACAGTCTTAATCCCCATTTTACAGATGAAGGTAACTGAGGCCCAGAGAAGTGAAGTGACTTGCCCAAAGTCACACAGCTGACAATTGGAGGAGATGGGACTTGAACCCATAACCTCTGACTCCAAAGCCCGTGCTCTTTCCAATGAGCCACCAACTGAGACCCAATAAAGACCAAATAAATACGATTGATTGATTGATTGAATAGAGAAGCAGCATGACAGTGGATGAGAGCCTGGGCATGAGAGTCCTACTGTTGGGTAGGGACCGTCTCTATACGTTGCCAATTTGTCCTTCCCAAGCGCTTAGTCCAGTGCTCTGCACACAGTAAGCGCTCAATAAATACGATTGAATGAATGAATGAATAAATACGATTGAGTGAATGAAGGACTCCAAAGCCGGGGCTCTTTCCCTCTTTAATTGTATTTGTTAAGTGCTTCCATGTGCCCAGCACTGTCCCTTTCAAGAAGAGAAGGAAGAGCGAGGGCCCGGGCGCTTACCGTGGGTGAGGTCGCTGGCGTCGTCTTCGTCCGGGGAGGTGTCGTCGGTGAAGAGCGTTTCGAGGAGTGGGCTCTCTCTGAATCGCGGGGGGTCCACGTGAGGCCGGTCAGGGCCGGGGGACCCCCGTCGTCGTCGTTGTCGCTGCCAAGGTCCCGAGCCGGACGAGATGGGCACCGTGGATGCCCGCCGTGGGCCGGGCCCGGGCCTGCCGTCCGTTGAGCCTTGGCGCGGGGCTGAAGGGGCGAGTGTGGCCGTCTGGGTGCGGGTGGCATCGGGGGGTGGCCTTCCCCCAGGGACCCCGCGGTAGCCAAGTTGGGGACGGGACAGGGCATCATCCCACTCCCGTGCCCCCCGAGAAGCAGCGTGGCTCAGTGGAAAGAGCCCGGGCTTTGGAGCCAGAGGTCAATCAATCAATCAATCAATCGTATTTATTGAGCGCTTCCTGTGTGCTGAGCACTGGACTAAGCGCTTGGGAAGTACAAGTTGGCAACATAGAGAGTCGGTGCCTACTGTCTCCATATGTTGTGGGTCATGGGTTCGAATCCCAGCTCCGCCACATGTCTGCTGTGTGACCTGGGGCTTAGTCACTTCACTTCTCGGCGCCTCAGTTCCCTCATCTGTCAAATGGGGGTGATGACTGTGAGCCCCACGCGGGACAACCTGATCACCTTGTATCCCCCTCAGCGCTTAGAACAGTGATTTGCACATAGTAAGCACTTAACAAATGCCGTTATTATTATTATTATTATTATTATTATTATTATTATGGGTTCAATGAGCCCCACGCGGGACAACCTGATCACCTTGTATCCCCACCCCCAGCGCTTAGAACAGTGATTTGCACATAGTAAGCGCTTAACAAATACCAAAATTATTATTATTATTATGGGTTCAAATCCCGCCTCCGCCACTTGTCAGCTGGGTGACTTTGGGCAAGTCGCTTCACTTCTCTGGGCCTCAGTTCCCTCATCTGGAAAATGGTGATGAAGACTGTGAGCCCCCTGTGGGACAACCTGATCACCTTGTAACTTCCCTAGCGCTTAGAACAGTGCTTTGCACGTAGTAAGCGCTAAATAAATGCCATTATTATTATTATTATTATTATTATTATTGAGCCCTCATTTTACAGATGAGAACTGAGGCCCAGAGAAGTGAAGTGACTTGCCCAAAGTCACACAGCTGACAAGTGGCGGAGCCGGGAAGCACCGTGGCTCAGTGGGAAAGAGCCCGGGCTTTGGAGTCAGAGGTCGTGGGTTCAAATCCCGCTTCCGCCACTTGTCAGCTGGGTGACTTTGGGCAAGTCGCTTTACTTCTCCGGGCCTCAGTTCCCTCATCTGGAAAATGGGGATGAAGACTGGGAGCCCCATGGGGGACAATCTGATGACCTTGTATCCCCACCCAGCGCTTAGAACAGTGCTTTGCACATAGCAAGCGCTTAATAAATGCCATCATTATTATTATTATTATTATTGTTAAATCCACCACACACTTCCTTATGTGTCATATACTGTCTGTCTTCCCCTCTTGACTGTCAGCTCGCTGTGGGCAGGGATAGTCTCTATCTGGTACCGATTTCTAGCCTGTGAGCCCGCTGTTGGGTCGGGACCGTCTCTATATGTTGCCAACTTGGACTTCCCAAGCGCTTGGTACAGTGCCCTGCACACAGTAATAATAATAATAATGGCATTTATTAAGCACTTACTATGTGCAAAGCACTGTTCTAAGTGCTGGGGCGGTTACAAGGTGATCAGGTTGTCCCGGGGGGGCTCACAGCCATAGTCCCCATTTTCCAGATGAGGGAACTGAGGCCCAGAGAAGTGAAGTGACTTGCCCAAAATCACCCAGCTGACAATTGGCGGAGCCGAGATTTGAACTCATGACCTCTGACTCCAAAGCCCGGGCTCTTTCCACTGAGCCACGCTGCTTCTCTCCCCATCTTACCTCCTTCCCTTCCCCACAGCACCTGTATATATGTATATATGTTTGTACAGATTTATTACTCTATTTATTTATTTATTTATTTATTTTACTTGTCCATATCTATTCTATTTATTTTATTTTGTTAGTATGTTTGGTTTTGTTCTCTGTCTCCCCCTTTTAGACTGTGAGCCCACTCTTGGGTAGGGACTGTCTCTATATGTTGCCAATTTGTACTTCCCAAGCGCTTAGTACAGTGCTCTGCACACAGTAAGCGCTCAATAAATACGATTGATTGATTGATTGATTCTCTCAATAAATATGATCGAATGATTTGGATTTCCCAAGTGCTTAGTCCAGTGCTCTGCACACAGTGAGTGCTCAATACATACGATTGCATGAATGAATGCTCTGCACACCATAAGCGCTCACTAAATAGTAATAATAATGATGGCATTTACTAAGCGCTTACTATTTGCCAAGCACTGTTCTAAGCGCTGGGGAGGTTACAAAGTGACCAGTTTGCCTCATGGAGGGGCTCACAGTCTTCAACCCCATTTGACAGATGAGGGAACTGAGGCCCAGAGAAGTGAAGCGACTTCACCCAGCTGATAAGTGGCGGAGCAGGGATTCGAACCCACGACCCCTGACTCCAAAGCCCGGGTTCCTTCCACTGAGCCACGCTGCTTCTCCTCAAATACTATTGACTGACTGAGCTCTAGACTGTACTTTGAATGTCAGCCCGTTGCGGGCAGGGAATGTGTCTGTTCTGTTGTTCTATTGTCCTCTTTGGAGTCGGAGGACATGGGTTCGAATCCCGGATCTGCCACATGTCTGCTGTGTGACCTCGGGCAAGTCACTTAACTCAGTGTGGCTCAGTGGAAAGAGCCCGGGCTTGGGAGTCGGGGGTCGCGGGTTCAAATCCTGGCTCCGCCACTTGCCAGCTGTGTGACTTTGGGCACGTCACTTCACTTCTCTGGGCCTCAGTTACCTCATCTGTAAAATGGGGATGAAGACTGTGAGCCCCACGTGGGACAACCTGATTACCTTGTATCTACCCCAGCGCTTAGAACAGTGCTTTGCACATAGTAAGCGCTTAACAAATACCAATATTATTATTATTATTATTCTCTGAACCTCAGTTACCTTATCTGTAAAATGGGGATTAAGACTGTGAGCCCCCTGTGGGACAACGTGATCACCTTGTATGACCCCCAGTGCTTAGAACGGTGCTTTGCTCATAGTAAGCGCATAACAAATGCCATCATTATTGTTATTATTAACAAATACCATCATTATTATTATTATTCTCCCAAGCGCTCAGCACATTGTATGCGCTCAATGCATACGATTGAACTGTCTTCTAGACTGTGAGCCCACTGTTGGGTAGGGACCATCTCTATATGTTGCCAACTTGTACTTCCCAAGCGCTTAGTACAGTGCTCTGCACAC
Source organism: Tachyglossus aculeatus (assembly GCF_015852505.1). NCBI lineage: Eukaryota > Metazoa > Chordata > Mammalia > Monotremata > Tachyglossidae > Tachyglossus > Tachyglossus aculeatus. Next base: position 53,234,320 of record NC_052087.1, on the reverse strand, counting down.
AGTAAGCGCTCAATAAATACAATTGATTGATTGATTGATTGAACGAATGAATGACCGTCTGCCCATTGTCTCGGCCCATACAGAGTCCTCGTCCCGTCCCTGCTGAGACGGGGGGAGGACAGGTTAATAATAATAATGATGTTGGCATTTGTTAAGCGCTTACTATGTGCAAAGCAGTGTTCTAAGGTGATCAGGTTGTCCCATGTGGGGCTCACAGTCTTAATCCCCATTTTCCAGATGAGGTGACTGAGGCCCAGAGAATCAATCAATCGTATTTGAGCGCTTATTGTGTGCAGAGCACTGTACTAAGAGAAGTGAAGTGACTTGCCCAAGGTCACACAGCTGACAAGCGGTGGGGCCGGGATTCGAACCCATGACCTCTGACTCCAAAGCCCGGGCTCTTTCCACTGAGCCACGTTGCTTCTCCCAAGTAAGCGCTTAACAAATGCCATCATTATTATTATTATTAACAAATACCATCATTATTATTATTATTCTCCCAAGTGCTCAGCACACAGTAGGCGCTCAGTACATACGATTGGACAAACGAATGATCATTTGCCCGTTGTCTTGGCCCAAACAGAGTCCTTGTCCCGTCCCCGCTGAGATGGGGAGAGGACAGGCTATTATTAATAATAATAATAATAATAATAATAATAGTGTTGGCATTTGTTAAGTGCTTACTAATACAAAGTGATCAGGTTGTCCCACGTGGGGCTCACAGTCTTAATCCCCATTTTCCAGATGAGAAGTGAAGTGACTTGTCCAAGGTCACACAGCTGACAAGTGGTGGGTCTGGGATTCGAACCCATGTCCTCTGACTCCAAAGCCCGGGTTCTTTCCACTGAGCCACGCTGCTTCTCCCAAGTAAGCGCTTAACAAATGCCATCATTATTATTATTATTAACAAATACCATCATTATTATTATTATTATTCTCCCAGGCACTCAGCACACAGTAGGCGCTCAATACATACGACTGAACGAACGAATGACCATCTGCCCATTGTTTCGGCCCAGAGTCCTCGTCCCATCCCCGCTGAGATGGGGGGAGGACAGGTTATTATTATTATTAATAATAATAACAATAATAATAATAATAATAATGTTGGCATTTGTTAAGCGCTTACTAATACAAAGTGATCAGGTTGTCCCACGTGGGGCTCACAGTCTTAATCCCCATTTTCCAGATGAGAAGTGAAGTGACTTGTCCAAGGTCACACAGCAGACACGTGGCAGGGCTGAGATTCGAACCCATGACCTCTAAACTCCAAAGCCTGGGCTCTTTCCACTAAGCCATGCTGCTTCTCCCAAGTAAGCGCTTAACAAATGCCATCATTATTATTATTAACAAATACCATCATTATTATTATTATTCTCCCAAGCGCTCAGCACGCAGTAGACGCTCAATACATACGATTGAACGAACGAATGACCGTCTGCCCGTTTGTCTCAGCCCAAACAGAGTCCTCGTCCCATCCCCGCTGAGCCGGGGGGAGGACAGGTTATTAATAATAATAATGATGGTATTTATTAAGCGCTTACTACGTGCAAAGCACTGTTCTAAGTGTTGGGGAGGTTACAAGGTGATCAGGTTGTCCCACGGAGGGTTCACAGTCTTCATCCCCATTTTACAGATGAGGTCACTGAGGCCTAGAGAAGTGAAGTGACTTGCCCAAAGTCACCCAGCTGACGAGTGGCGGAGCCGGGATTTGAACCCATAATAATAATAATAATAATAATAATAATGACGGCATTTATTAAGCGCTTACTATGTGCAAAGCACTGTTCTAAGCGCTGGGGAGGTTACAAGGTGATCAGGTTGTACCACGGGGGGCTCACAGTCTTCATCCCCATTTTACAGATGAGGTCACTGAGGCCTAGAGAAGTGAAGTGACTTGCCCAAAGTCACCCAGCTGACAAGTGGCGGAGCCGGGATTTGAACTAATAATAATAATAATAATAATAATAATAATGGCATTTATTAAGCGCTTACTATGTGCAAAGCACTGCTCTAAGCGCTGGGGGGTTACAAGGTGATCAGGTTGTCCCACGGGGGCTCACAGTCAACCCCTATTTTACAGATGAGGGAACTGAGGCCCAGAGAAGTGAAGTGACTTGCCCAAAGTCACCCAGCTGACAAGTGGCGGAGCCGGGATTTGAACCCATAATAATAATAATAATAATAATGATGGCATTTATTAAGCGCTTACTATGTGCAAAGCACTGTTCTAAGCGCTGGGGAGGTTACAAGGTGATCAGGTTGTCCCACGGGGGGCTCCCAGTCTTCATCCCCATTTTACAGATGAGGGAACTGAGGCCCAGAGAAGTGAATTGACTTGCCCAAGGTCACACAACCCATGACCTCGGACTCCAAAGCCCAGGCTCTTTCCACTGAGCCACGCTATAATAATAATGATGTTGGCATTTGCTAAGCGCTTACTAAGACAAAGTGATCAGGTTGTCCCACGTGGGGCTCACAGTCTCAATCCCCATTTTCCAGATGAGAAGTGCAGTGACTCGTCCGAGGCCCCACAGCAGACACGCGGCGGGGCCGGGATTGGAACCCATGACCTCTAGACTCCAAAGCCCGGGCTCTTTCCCCCGAGCCACGCTGCTTCCGTGCTTGGGGTCCGCGGGACGTACCGGGCCCGGCCGGGGGGCCCGGGCCCCCGTGGCCCTTCTTGATGGCCTCCTGGACCACGAGCCAGTCGACGGTGGGGACCCCGGAGGGCCGGGGCGAGGTGCGGCTGGCCGGAACGTCGTCCAGGACGTGCAGGTGGGGGATCAGGCGTCTCACCTCGGCTCGGTAGTTGTAGTCCGGGGCCTGGAGCGGGCCAGAGGGCGGAGGGCGGACGGACGGCGGGCTCACGCCACCCCCGGCCGGTGGACCGCGACCCGCGCTGCTCCATTAATTGAATTTAATGATGGCATTTATTAAGCACTTATTATCAGGTGGTCCCACGGGGGGCTCACAGTCTCCATCCCCATTTTCCAGATGAGGGAACTGAGGCCCAGAGAAGTGAAGTGACTCGCCTAAAGTCACCCAGCTGACAATTGGCGGAGCCGGGATTTGAACCCCTGACCTCTGACTCCAAAGCCCGGGCTCCTTCCACTGAGCCACGCTGCTTCCCCTAATCAATCAATAATAATAATAATAATAATGTTGACATTTGATAAGGGCTTACTATGTGCAAAGCACTGTTCTAAGCGCTGGGGAGGTTACAAGGTGATCAGGTTGTCCCACGGGGGGCTCACAGTCTTCATCCCCATTTTCCAGACGAGGGAACTGAGGCCCAGAGAAGTGAAGTGACTCGCCTAAAGTCACCCAGCTGACAATTGGAGGAGCCGGGATTTGAACCCCTGTCCTCTGACTCCAAAGCCCGGGCTCTTTCCACTGAGCCATGCTGCTTCCCCTAATCAATCAATAATAATAATAATAATAATGTTGGCATTTGTTAAGCACTTACTATGTGCAAAGCACTGTTCTAAGCACTGGGAAGGTTACAAGGTGATCAGGTTGTCCCACGGGGGGCTCACAGTCTCCATCCCCATTTTACATACGAGGGAACTGAGGCCCAGAGAAGTGAAGTGACTCGCCTAAAGTCACCCAGCTGACAATTGGCGGAGCCGGGATTTGAACCCCTGACCTCTGACTCCAAAGCCCGGGCTCTTTCCACTGAGCCATGCTGCTTCCCCTAATCAATCAATCAATCAATAATAATAATAATAATAATGTTGGCATTTGATAAGTGCTTACTATGTGCAAAGCACTGTTCTAAGCACTGGGGAGGTTACAAGGTGATCAGGTTGTCCCACGGGGGGCTCACAGTCTCCATCCCCATTTTACATATGAGGGAACTGAGGCCCAGAGAAGTGAAGTGACTTGCCTAAAGTCACCCAGCTGACAAGTGGCGGAGCCGGGATTTGAACCCCTGACCTCTGACTCCAAAGCCCAGGCTCTTTCCACTGAGCCATGCTGCTTCCCCTAATCAATCAATAATAATAATAATAATAATGTTGGCATTTGTTAAGCGCTTACTATGTGCAAAGCACTGTTCTAAGCACTGGGGAGGTTACAAGGTGATCAGGTTGTCCCACGGGGGGCTCACAGTCTTCATCCCCATTTTCCAGATGAGGGAACTGAGGCCCAGAGAAGTGAAGTGACTCGCCTAAAGTCACCCAGCTGACAATTGGCGGAGCCGGGATTTGAACCCCTGACCTCTGACTCCAAAGCCCGGGCTCTTTCCACTGAGCCATGCTGCTTCCCCTAATCAATCAATCAATCAATAATAATAATAATAATAATGTTGGCATTTGATAAGTGCTTACTATGTGCAAAGCACTGTTCTAAGCGCTGGGGGGGGATACAAGGTGACCAGGTTGTCCCGCGTGGGGCTCAAAGTCATCATCCCCGTTTTACAGATGAGGGAACTGAGGCTCCGAGAAGTTAAGTGACTTGCCCAAGGTCACACAGCAGACATGTGGCGGAGCTGGGACTCGAACCCATGACCTCTGGCTCCAAAGCCCATGCTCTTTCCACTGAGCCATGCTGCTTCCCCTAATCAATCAATCGTATTTATTGAGCGCTTACTGTGTGCAGAGCACTGGACTAAGCGCTTGGGAAGTACAGGTTGGCAACATATAGAGACGGTCCCTACCCAACAGTGGGCTCACAGTCTAGAAGGGGGGGACAGACAACAAAACCCAACATATTAAGCAAATAAAAGAAATAGAATAGATATGTACAAGTGAAATAAATAAATAAATAGAGTAATAAATCCGTACAAATATATATATATATATATCTACAGGTGCTGTGGGGAAGGGAAGGAGGTAAGACGGGGGGATGGAGATGGAGAGGGGGACGAGAGGGAGAGGAAGGAGGGGGCTCAGTGTGGGAAGGCCTCCTGGAGGAGGTGAGCTCTCAGTAGGGCCTTGAAGGGAGGAAGAAAGCTAGCTTGGAGAGCTAGCTTGCTCGCCTCCCGGCCGCGGGAGCGAGAGGCTGTGTCTCTCCATTGTCACATAATAATAATAATAATAATAATAATAATAATAATAATAATAATAATAATAATAAATCGTATTTATTGAGCGCTTACTGTGTGCAGAGCACTGTACTAAGCGCTTGGGAAGTACAAGTTGGCAACATATGGCATAAATAATATAACAAATAATGGCATTTATTAATAATAATAATGGTGGTATTTGTTAAGCGCTTACTATAATAATAATAATAATAATGATGGCATTTATTAAGCACTTACTATGTGCAAAGCACTGGGGAGGGTACATGGTGATCAGGTTGTCCCACAGGGGGCTCACAGTCTTCATCCCCATTTTACAGATGAGAGAACTGAGGCCCAGAGAAGTGAAGTGACTTGCCCAGAGTCACCCAGCTGACAATTGGCGGAGCTGGGATTTGAACCCATGACCTCTGCCTCCAATGCCCGGGCTCTTTTCCACTGAGCCACGCTGCTTCTACTCTGTGCAAAACACCATTCTAAGCGCTGGCGGGGGCTACAAGGTGATCAGGTTGTCCCACTTGGGGCTCACAGTCTTCATCCCCATTTTCCAGATGAGGGAACTGAGGCCCAGAAAAGCAAAGTGGCTTGCCCAAGGTCACACAGCTGACAGGTGGCGGAGCCGGGATTCGAACCCATGGCCTCTGACTCCCAAGCCCTCGCTCTTTGCACTGAGCCACGCTGCTTCTGCAAAACACTGTTCACTCAATCGTATTTATTGAGCGGATACTGCGTGCAGAGCACTGTACTAAGCGCTTGGAAAGTACAATTCGGTAACAGAGACAATCCCTACACTTCTAGACCGTGAGCCCGCTGTTGGGTAGGGCCCGTCTCTAGATGTTGCCAACTTGGACTTCCCAAGCGCTTAGTCCAGTGCTCTGCACACAGTAAGCGCTCAATAAATACGATTGAATGAATGAATGAATCAATCAATCGTATTTATTGAGCGCTTACTGTGTGCAGAGCACTGTTCTGAATGAATGAATAAATACGATTGAATGAACAAATGCACAACGGGCTCACAGTCTAGAGGGGGGAGACAGACAATAAAACAAAACAAGCAGACAGACATCAATAGCATCGAAATAGATAAACAGAATGACAGATATATACACATGATTAATAAAATTAATAGAATAATAAATATGTAGGGTTCTTGTTAAGCACTGACTATGTACAAAGCACTGTTCTAAGCGCTGGCATAGATACAAGTTAATCAAGTTGGACGCAGCCCCCGTTCTAAGCACTGGGGAGGTTACAAGGTGATCAGGGGGTCCCACGGGGGGCTCACAGTCTTCATCCCCATTTGACAGATGAGGGAACTGAGGCCCAGAGAAGTTAAGTGACTTGCCCAAGGTCACACAGCTGACAATTGGCGGAGCCGGGATTTGAACCCATGACCTCTGACTCCAAAGCCCGGGCTCTTTCCACTGAGCCACGCTAGAGACCTTCTAGACCGTGAGCCCGTTGTTAGGTAGGGACCATCTCTAGATATATATATATATATATATGTATATATGTTTGTACATATTTATTACTCTATTTATTTTACTTGTACATATTTACTATTCTATTTATTTTATTTTGTTAATATGTTTTGTTTTGTTCTCTGTCTCCCCCTTCTAGACTGTGAGCCCACTGTTGGGATCGTCTCTATATGTTGCCGACTTGGACTTCCCAAGTGCTTAGTGCTCTGCACACAGTAAGCGCTCAATAAATACGACTGAATGAATGAATAGATGTTGCCGACTTGTACTTCCCAAGCGCTTAGTCCAGTGCTGTGCACACAGTAAGCGCTCAATAAATACGACTGACTGAATGAATAGATGTTGCCGACTTGTACTTCCCAAGCGCTTAGTACAGTGCTCTGCACACAGTAAGCGCTCAGTAAATATGGCTGAATGAATGAATAGATGTTGCCGACTTGTACTTCCCAAGCGCTTAGTCCAGTGCTCTGCACACAGTAAGCGCTCAATAAATATGACTGAATGAATGAATACATGTTGCTGACTTGTACTTCCCAAGCGCTTAGTCCAGTGCTGTGCACACAGTAAGCGCTCAATAAATACGACTGACTGAATGAATAGATGTTGCCGACTTGTACTTCCCAAGCACTTAGTCCAGTGCTCTGCACACAGTAAGCGCTCAATAAATACGAATGAATGAATGAAATGAATGAAGTGACTGGCCCAAAGTCACCCAGTTGACAAGTGGCGGAGCTGGGATTAGAACCCACGACCTCTGACTCCAAAGCCCGGCCTCTTTCCACTGAGCCACGCTGCTTCTCTAAGCACTAAGTGCTTCCATGAAATAGCAGGTAGAGCCTGGGCCTTGGAGACAGAAAGTCATGGGTTCTAATCCCCGCTCAGCCACTCGTCTGCTGTGTGGCCTTGGGCAAGTCACTTCTCTTCTCTCGGCCTCAGTTCTCTCACCTGTCAAATGGGGACGGAGACTAGGAGCCCCAGAGGGGACAGGGACTGTGTCCAACCCGATCTGCTTGGATCCACCCCAGCGCTTAGTACAGTGCCTGGCACACAGTTAAGCACTTAACAAATACCAGCATTATTATTACTACTTGCCAAGCACTGTTCAAAGTGCTGGCATAGATACAAGTTAATCAGGTCGGACACAGTCCCTGTCCCACATGGGGCTCACAATCTTAATCTCAATTTTACAGATGAGGGAACTGAGGCCCAGAGAATAATGATGGTAATAACAGTAATAATGGTGTCTGTTAAGTGCTTACTACTACTACTAATAATAATGGTATGTATTAAGCACTTACTATGTGCAAAGCTAGCTCTCTTCCTCCCTTCAAAGCCCTACTGAGAGCTCACCTCCTCCAGGAGGCCTTCCCACACTGAGCCCCCTCCTTCCTCTCCCCATCCCCCCCGGCTTCCCTCCTTCCCCTCCCCACACCACCTGTATATATGTATATATGTTTGTAACTCTATTTATTTATTTATTTTATTTGTACATGTTTATTCTATTTATTTTATTTGGTTAATATGTTTTGTTTTGTCGTCTGTCTCCCCCTTCTAGACTGTGAGCCCGCTGTTGGGTAGGGACCGTCTCTATATGTTGCCAACTTGGACTTCCCAAGCGCTTGGTACAGTGCTCTGCACACAGTAAGTGCTCAATAAATACAATTGATGATGAAAGAGCCTGAGCTTGGGAGTCAGAGGTCATGGGTTTAAATGCCACTTCTCAGGTGGGTGACCTTGGGCAAGTCACTTCAATCAATCAATCGTATTTATTGAGCGCTTACTGTGTGCAGAGCACTGTACTAAGCACTTGGGAAGGACAAGTTGGCAACATATAGAGAAGGTCTCGCCAGCTGGGTGACCTTGGGCAAGTCACTTCAATCAATCAATCAATCAATCGTATTGAGCGCTTACTGTGTGCAGAGCACTGTACTAAGCGCTTGGGAAAGACAAGTTGGCAACATATAGAGAAGGTCCCTACCCAACAGTGGGCTCACAGTCTAAAAGGGGGAGACAGAGAACAAAACCAAACATATTAACAAAATAAAATAAATAGAATAGATATGCACAAGTAAAATAAATAAATAAATAGAGTAATAAATATCACTTCTCTGGGCCTCAGTTCCCTTGTCTGGAAAATGGGGATTGTTATCGACAAATAGGGTGCAAAATAGGTTAATCGGTGTAAATAGGCCGCAGGGTTCTTGAACCCAGGGTGGTGACGCAGATAGGAAAAATGACTCGGAGACAAGAGTTCAGATAGAGCAGTAAAGAAGGAAAGTGGCTACCTGCCCGTTCACCTCCCGGGAGAGGTACGAGTGACAAGCAGCCCCGATCCCAGCCGCTTCTTCCTCTTTTATTGGGTTTCAAATCCGAGCTACACAAAGGATTCCTGAGAGTAGTGCCGTACGTGAGGCCTTGGCATTCCAAGATCCTAAGTTAAAGTACAACCGTTTTTTTGTCATGGTTTGGTTAGTGTTAAAATCCCTGTTTACAAGATGTTATCAGGAGATAATGGTCAACACAGGATGGGGACATTCCAGACAGAGAGGGGCCACTTTGGTTAATGTTACTTTACAAACACTGGAGTGCTTCGGTCTGCACAAAATTAAGTGTTACTGTTGATATGCACAAGATGGAGTCAGTCATGCCAAGTCCGCTGTGGACAACAGGGATGAAGACTGTGAGCCCCACATGGGACAACTTGATCATCTTGTATCCCCCCCAGTGCACAGAACAGTGCCTTGCACATAGTAAGCGCTTAACAAATACCATCATTATTATTATAGTAAGCATTCCCCCTTGTCCCCCTCTCCATCCCATCTTACCTCCTTCCCTTCCCCACAGCACCTGTATATATGTATATATGTTTGTACATATTAATTACTCTATTTATTTATTTATTTTACTTGTACATATCTATTCTATTTATTTTATTTTGTTAGTATGTTTGATTTTGTTGTCTGTCTCCCCCTTTTAGACTGTGAGCCCACTGTTGGGTAGGGACTGTCTCTCTATGTTGCCAACTTGTACTTCCCAAGCGCTTAGTCCAGTGCTCTGCACACAGTAAGCGCTCAATAAATACGACTGATTAACAAAAGGCATCATTAATTAATTAACCTGCCAACTTGAATCTATCACAGCGCTTAGGACACTGCAATAGATATGGCTGAACAAGTACCATAATGATGATGATAATAATACTTTATTATTATTAAGTGGGGGACCCTCTCCTCACAGGGCCAAAAGCATGGGCAGTATGACGTCACCATCCCCGCCCACAGGCCTGCGGAGATCCCGTGCGCATGCGCGCGCACCGCACCACGGGCAGGCGGGAGGCTCCCCGCCCGGCCCCGCGCGCCTGCGCACCAGGGGAAGGCCCGAGGCTCCCCGCCCGCTTGCGCGCCTGCGCACCAGGGGAAGGCGCGAGGCTCCCCGCCCACCTGCGCTCCAGGGGAAGGCACAGGGCTCCCCGCCCGCTTGCGCGCCTGCGCGCCACCTGCAGGCGCGAGGTTCCCTCCCGCCTGCGCACCAGGAGAAGGCGCGAGGTTCCCCGCCCGCCTGCGCAACAGGGGAAGGCGCGACGGCCCGGCGCGCCTGCGCACTAGGGGAAGGCGCAAGCCTCCCCTTACGCCTGCGCACCAGGGGAAGGCGCGAGGCTCCCCGCCCGTCTGCGCGCCTGCGCACCAGGGGAAGCCACCTGCAGGCGCCTGCGGGCCACCTGCCCTGCCCCGCGCGCCTGCGCACCAGGGGAAGGCGCGAGGCTCCCCGCCCGGCCCCGCGCGCATGCGCACCAGGAGAAGGCGCGAAGCTTCCCGCCCTGCCCCGTGCGCCTGCGCAGTAGAGGCAGGCTCCGGGCTCGTTGACCCCGCCCAGACGACGCTAAAGAGGCCGGCGTTATAATAATAATAATAATAATGATAATAATAATAATAATAATAATAGTGGTATTTGTTCAGTGCTTACTATGTGCCAAGCATTGTTCCAAGCACTGGAGTTATAGTAATAACAACGATGGCATTTATTAAGCACTTACTCTTTGCCAAGCATTCATTCATTCAATGGTATTTATTGAGCGCTTACTGTGTGCAGAGCACTGTACTAAGCGCTTGGGAAGTCCAAGTTGGCAACATCTAGAGACGGTCCCTACCCAACAGCAGGCTCACAGTCTAGAAGGGGGAGACAGAGAACAAAACCAAACATATTAACCAAATAAAATAAATAGAATAGATATGTACAAGTAAAATAAATAGAGTAATAAATATGTACAAACATATATACATATATACAGGTGCTGTGGGGAAGGAGGTAGTTCAGTAGTAGTAGTTCAGTAGAGTCAGAAGGTCATGGGTTAGTGTGGCTTAGTGGAAAGGGCAATTGTCCGCCAATTGCCAGCTGTGTGACTTTGGGCAAGTCACTTCACTTCTCTGGGCCTCAGTTCCCTCATCTGGAAAATAGGGATGAAGACTGTGAGCCTCCCGTGGGACAACCCGATCACCTTGCAACCTCCCCAGCGCTTAGAAGAAGGTGATCAGGTTGTCTCACGGGAGGCTCACAGTCTTCATCCCCATTTTCCAGATGAGGGAACTGAGGCCCAGAGAAGCGAAGTGACTTGCCCAAAGTCACCCAGCTGACAATTGGCAGAGCCGGGATTTGAACCCACGACCTCTGACTCCAAAGCCCGGGCTCTTTCCACTGAGCCACGCTGCTTCTCTATGCGCTTGACACATAGCCCGTTGTTGGGTAGGGACCGTCTCTATATGTTGCTGATTTGTACTTTCCCAAGCACTTAGTTCAGTGCTCTGCACACAGTAAGTGCTCAATAAATACAATTGAGTGAATATGTACGTAGTTATTATTCTATTTATTTTATTAATAATGTGTCTATATCTATAATTCTATTTATTTATATTGATGCTATTGATGCCTGTCTTCTTGTTTTGTTTTGTTGTCTGTTTCCCCCCTTGTAGACTGTGAGCCCGTTGTTGGGTAGGAACCGTCTCAAGATGTTGCCGAACTGGACTTACCAAGTGCTCTGCACACAGTAAGCGCTCAATAAATACGACTGAATGAATGAATGAATGATATGAAGACTGTGAGCCCCACATGGGACAGGGACTACGTCCAACCCGATTATATTGTATCTACCCCAGCGCTCAGAACAGTGTCTGGCGCATAGTAAGTGCTTCGCAAATACCACAATTATTTATTATTATTATTATTGTTACTTCACGTCTCTGGGCCTCAGTTCCCTCATCTGTCAAATGGGGATGAAGACTGTGAGCCCCACGTGGGACAACCTGATCACCTTGTATCCCCCCCCAGGGCTTAGAACAGTGCTTCACACATAGTAAGTGCTTAACAAATGCCATCATTATTATGATTATAGTAAGCGCTTAACAAATACCTGTGAGCCCCATGTGGGATAACCTAATGACCTTGTATCCCCTCCCAGTGCTTAGAACAGTGCTTCGCACACAGTAAGCACTTAATAAATGCCATCATTATTATTATTATTATTATTATAGTAAGCGCTTAACAAATACCTGTGAGCCCCCCATGGGACAACCTGATCACCTTGTATCCCCCCAGCGCTTAGAAAAGTGCTTCACACATAGTAAGCGCTTAACAAATACCATCATTATTATTATAATAATAATGAACTTGAACGAGTTGTCTACACGCGCTGCCTAGAATTCCTCAACAACAACTCTCTCCTCGACCCCCTCCAGTCTGGCTTCCGTCCCCTTCATTCCACGGAAACTGCGCTCTCAAAGGTCACCAATGACCTCCTGCTTGCCAAATCCAACGGCTCCTACTCTGTCCTAATCCTCCTCGACCTCTCAGCTGCCTTTGACACTGTGGCCCACCCCCTTCTCCTCAACACGCTATCTGACCTTGGCTTCACAGACTCCGTCCTCTCCTGGTTCTCCTCTTATCTCTCCGGTCGTTCTTTCTCAGTCTCTTTTGCAGGCTCCTCCTCCCCCTCCCATCCCCTTACCGTGGGGGTTCCCCAAGGGTCAGTTCTTGGTCCCCTTCTGTTCTGAATCTACACGCACTCCCTTGGTGACCTCATTCGCTCCCACGGCTTCAACTATCATCTCTACGCTGATGACACCCAGATCTACACTCTGCCCCTGCTCTCTCTCCCTCTCTCCAGGCTCGCATCTCCTCCTGCCTTCAGGACATCTCCATTTGGATGTCCGCCCGCCACCTAAAGCTCAACATGTCGAAGACTGAGCTCCTTGTCTTCCCTCCCAAACCCTGCCCTCTCCCTGACTTTCCCATCTCTGTTGACGGCACTACCATCCTTCCCGCCTCACAAGCCCGCAACCTTGGTGTCGTCCTCGACTCCGCTCTCTCGTTCACCCCTCACATCCGAGCCGTCACCAAAACCTGCCGGTCTCGGCTCCGCAACATTGCCAAGATCCGCCCTTTCCTCTCCATCCAAACCGCTACCCTGCTCGTTCAAGCTCTCATCCTATCCCATCTGGACTACTGCATCAGCCTTCTCTCTGATCTCCCATCCTCGTGTCTCTCTCCACTTCAATCCATACTTCATGCTGCTGCCCGGATTTTCTTTGTCCAGAAACGCTCTGGGCCTGTCACTCCCCTCCTCAAAAATCTCCAGTGGCTACCAATCGATCTGCGCATCAGGCAGAAACTCCTCCCCCTGGGCTTCCAGGCTTTCCATCCCCTGGCCCCCTCCTCCCTCACCTCCCTTCTGTCCTTGTCCGGCCCAGCCCGCACCCTCCACTCCTCCACCGCTAATCTCCTCACCGTTAGGCCTCGTTCTCACCTGTCCCGCCATCGACCCCCGGCCCACGTCATCCACCGGGCCTGGAATGCCCTCCCTCCCAACATCCGCCAAGCTCGCTCTCTTCCTCCCTTCAAGGCCCTGCTGAGAGCTCACCTCCTCCAGGAGGCCTTCCCAGACTGAGCCCCTTCCTTCCTCTCCCCCTCGTCCCCCTCTCCATCCCCCCATCTTACCTCCTTCCCTTCCCCACTGCACCTGTATATATGTATATATGTTTGTACATATTTATTACTCTATTTATTTATTTATTTATTTTGCTTGTACATATCTATCCTATTTATTTTATTTTGTTAGTATGTTTGGTTTTGTTCTCTGTCTCCCCCTTTTAGACTGTAAGCCCACTGTTGGGTAGGGACTGTCTCTATATGTTGCCAATTTGTACTTCCCAAGTGCTCAGTACAGTGCTCTGCACATAGTAAGCGCTCAATAAATACGATTGATGATGATGATGATTATTATGATTATGATTATAGTAAGCGCTTAACAAATACCTGTGAGCCCCACGTGGGACAACCTGATCACCTTGCAACCTCCCCAGCACTTAGAACAGTGCTTTGCACATAGTAAGTGCTTAATAAATGCCATCATTATTATTATTATTATTATTATTATAGTAAGCACTTAACAAATACCTGTGAGCTCCACATGGGACAACCTGATCACCTTGCTTCCCCTCGAGTGCTTAGAACAGTGCTTCACACATAATAAGTGCTTAATAAATGCCATCATTATTATGATTATGATTATAGTAAGTGCTTAACAAATACCTGTGAGCTCCACGTGGGACAACCTGATCACCTTGTATCCTCCCGAGCGCTTAGAACAGTGCTGCACACATAGTAAGCACTTAGCAAATGCCATCATTATTATTATTACAGTAAGCGCTTAACAAATTCCATCCTTATTATTATAGTAGGCCCTTCACGAATGCCACAGTGATGATTATTAGTGCTAGGGGCAACCTGATCACCTTGCATCCCCCCAAGCGCTTAGAACAGTGCTGCGCACATAGTAAGCACTTGGCAAATGCCATCATTATTATAGTTAAGCGCTTAATAAATTCCATCATTATGATTATAGCAGGCCCTTCACGAATGCCACAGTGATGATATATGTATATATGTACATATGTTTGTACATATTTATTACTCTATTTATTTTTTTATTTTACTTGTACTTATCTATTCTATTTATTTTATTTTGTTAGTATGTTTGGTTTTGTTCTCTGTCTCCCCCTTTTAGACTGTGAGCCCAATGTTGGGTAGGGACTGTCTCTATATGTTGCCAATTTGTACTTCCCAAGCGCTTAGTACAGTGCTCTGCACACAGTAAGCGCTCAATAAATATGATTGATTGATTGATTGATGATTATTAGTGCTACGGGCAACCTGATCACCTTGCATCCCCCCAAGCGCTTAGAACAGTGCTGCGCACATAGTAAGCACTTAGCAAATGCCATCATTATTATAGTAAGCGCTTAACAAATTCCATCCTTATTATTATAGCAGGCCCTTCACGAATGCCACAGTGATGATTATTAGTGCTAGGGGCAACCTGATCACCTTGCATCCCCCCGAGCGCTTAGAACAGTGCTGCGCACATAGTAAGCACTTAGCAAATACCATCATTATTATAATTACAGTAAGTGCTTAACAAATTCCATCATTATGATTATAGCAGGCCCTTCACGAATGCCACAGTGATGATTATTAGTGTTAGGGGCAACAGTGATGATTATTAGTGCTAGGGGCAACCTGATCACCTCGCATCCCCCCAAGCGCTTAGAACAGCGCTGCGCACATAGTAAGCACTTGGCAAATGCCATCATTATTATAGTAAGCGCTTAACAAATTCCATCTGTATTATTATAGCAGGCCCTTCACGAATGCCACAGTGATGATTATTAGTGCTAGGGGCAACCTGATCACCTTGCATCCCCCCGAGCGCTTAGAACAGTGCTGCGCACATAGTAAGCACTTGGCAAATGCCATCATTATTATAGTAAGCGCTTAGCCAATTCCATCATTATTATTATAGTAGGCCCTTCACGAATGCCACAGTGATGATATATGTATATATGTTTGTACATATTTATTACTCTATTTATTTATTCATTTTACTTGTACATATCTATTCTATTTATTTTATTTTGTTAGTATGTTTGGTTTTGTTCTCTGTCTCCCCCTTTTAGACTGTGAGCCCACTGTTGGGTAGGGACTGTCTCTATATGTTGCCAATTTGTATTTCCCAAGAAGCGCTTAGTACAGTGCTCTGCACATAGTAAGTGCTCAATAAATATGATTGATTGATTGATGATTATTAGTGCTAGGGGCAACCTGATCACCTCGCATCCCCCCGAGCGCTTAGGACAGTGCTGCGCACATAGTAAGCACTTGGCAAATGCCATCATCATTATAGTTAAGCGCTTGACAAATTCCATCATTATTAGGATTATAGCAGGCCCTTCACGAATGGCACAGTGATGATCATGAGTGGTAGGGGAGGAGGTGAGGGTGCCACCCCGCCGTGCCCGTGCCCGGGCGGCCCCCTGGACGTGACTCACGGCCGGCGAACGCGGGCGAGGGCGGAGGCAGACGAGGTTTCCCTGCAGGGTGAGGGTGTGTAGCTGGCCGCAGAGGCCCAGGAGCTGCACCTGGGCCACGTCGTCCACGTTGTTGCCCTCCAGGTCCAAGACCTCCAGCTGGTCCAGCAGGCAGAGGGGGCTCAGCTCCGAGATGTTGTTGTAGGAGGCGTACAGCTCCTGGGAGGGCGGGGCGCTGCCCTCAGGACCCTCCAGCCGGGCAGCGGCCGGGGGGCCCTCGGGGTTTGGGGCCTGGCCCGGAGATGGGCCCGGTTGGGAGAGGGGTAAGGCTCATGGGCACTTTCTGGGCCCCCCCAACTTCCAGTAGCCGTCTTTTTGGGGAATCGGATCGGGCGGCCTCCTCCCACACACGGCGCAGAGGGAACTGACCCATTCTGATGGCCAGGAGTCATTGCCCACTGCCCACTGCCAGTCGCTGATAGCCAGGACCCCACTGACCACCGGGACCCCCTGCCCACCGACAGCCGGGATCCACTGACCACCGGGATCCACTGCACGTTGACCACTGGGATCCACAGCCCAGTGACAGCTGGGATCCACTACCCACTGACCACCAGGATCCACTGCCCAGCGACAGCCGGGATCCACTGGCCACTGACAGCTGGGATCCACTACCCACTGACCACCAAGATCCACTGCCCGTTGACCACCAAGATCCACTGCCCGTTGCCCACTATGATCCACTACTCACTGACCACCAGGATCCACTGCTCGCTGACCACTAGGATCCGCTGCCCACTGACAGCTGGGATCCACTACCCACTGACTGTCAGGATCCACTGTCCATTGACCACTGGGAGCCACAGCCCACTGATAGCTGGGATCCACAACCCGCTGACTGCCGGGATCCACTACCCACTGACAGTTGGGATCCACAACCCGCTGACTGCCGGGATCCACTACCCACTGACAGTTGGGATCCACAACCCGCTGACTGCCGGGATCCACTACCCACTGACAGTTGGGATCCACTGACCGCCGGAATCCACTACCCATTGATCACTGGGATCCACTGCCCACTGACTGCCAGGATCCACCACCCATTAACCACCAGGATCCACTGCCCACTGACTGCCAGGATCCACTGCCCATTGATCACTGGGATCCACTGCCCACTGACAGCCGGGAGCCACTGCCCACTGCAATTGACACCTGTCTACTTGTTTTGTTTTGTTGCCTCTCTCCCCGCTTCTAGACTGTGAGCCCGCCATTGGGTAGGGACCGTCTCTATCCGTTGCCGAACTGGAATTTCCAAGCGCTTAGTCCAGTGCTCTGCACACTGTAAGTGCTCAATAAATACGATTGAACAGATTGAATGAATGAATGAATGCGATCCACTGTCAGCTGGGAGCCACTGCCCCCCAGAATCCACTGCCCAGTGCCCACCATTATCCAAATCCCAGCTCCCCCACTCGTCAGCTGGGTGACTGTGGGCAAGTCACTTCACTTCTCTGCGCCTCAGTTTCCTCATCTGGAAAATGGGGATGAAGAGTGTGAGCCTCATGGGGGACAACCTGATCACCTTGCAACCTCCCCAGTGCTTAGAACAGTGCTTTGCACATTGTAAGCGCTTAATAAATGCTATCACCGTGACCCACTCCCCACTGATAGTAGGGATCCACGGCCCACTGCTACCCAGATCCCACCCCGCGCTGGGCATTCAGCTTGAGGGATGAATCAATCAATCAATTAATCGTATTTATTGAGCGCTTACTGTGTGCAGAGCACTGTACTAAGCGCTTGGGAGGTCCAAGTTGGCAACATCTAGAGACGGTCCCTACCCGACAGCGGGCTCACAGTCTAGAAGGGGGAGACTTTAGTCACTGCCGTGCCCCCAGCCCCACACCACTTATGGAGAAGCAGTGTGACTCAGTGGAAAGAGCCCGGGCTTTGGAGTCAGAGGTCATGGGTTCAAATCCCGGCTCCGCCACTTGTCAGCTGTGTGACTTTAGGCAAGTCACTTCACTTCTCTGGGCCTCAGTTACCTCATCTGTAAAATGGGGATGAAGACTGTGAGCCCCCTGTGGGGCAAACTGATCACCTTGTAACCTCCCCAGCGCTTAGAGCAGTGCTTTGCACATAGTAAGCGCTTAATAAATGCCATTAAAAAAAAAAGTCACTTAGCTTCTCTGGGCCTCAGTTACTTCATCTGTAAAATGAGGATTAAGACTGTGAGCCCCCCGGGGGACAACTTGATCACCTTGGAACCTCCCCAGCGCTTAGAACAGTGCTTTGCACATAGTAAGCGCTTAATAAATGCTATCATTATTATTATGATGATGTCTCTATCCCTCATTTCTTTATTTCTATTCATGTCTGTCTCCCCCCTAGACTCTAAGCTCGTGGCGGGCAGGGACTGTGTCTGTTTCTTGTTCTCTTCTACTCTCCCGAGCGCTCAGAACAACGCTCCGTACACAGTAGGTGCTCAGTAAGTACGACCGAATGGATGGATGAGTGAATGAACGGTTGCACACACTCTTTCATGAAGTCCCTGAGGTGCCACCGGGCACGCCACGTGCCCACCACGGACGGGGCCACGGGGGTATGGGGGCAGGAGGGATGACTGTGAGCCCGCTGTTGGGTAGGGACCGTCTCTAGATGTTGCCAACTTGTGCTTCCCATCATCATCATCATCAATCCTATTTATTGAGCGCTTACTGTGTGCAGAGCACTGTACTAAGCGTTTGGGAAGTACAAGCTGGCAACATCTAGAGACGGTCCCTACCCAACAGTGGGCTCACAGTCTAAAAGGGGGAGACTTCTTTCCCGATCTCAGATTGGGGCAGTCAGAGGAGTGGTGAAAGACACCTAAAAGGGCTTCCAAAGTAAACAAAAATAGCGGGTATCGGGGGAAAAAGTTTAAAGCGGCAAAGGGGATTGCATGGTAGTAAAAAACAAAAACAAAAACCACGGATATTTAAGCGGTGGAATGGAGTACAGGATCTGGGTTTTAGCCAGCTAAATTACTAAAGAAGAGAATAGGATAGAGATACAGTAAGAAGGTTGGCATTGGAATGCCCTCCCTCTGCCCATCCGCCAAGCTAGCTCTCTTCCTCCCTTCAAGGCCCTGCTGAGAGCTCACCTCCTCCAGGAGGCCTTCCCAGACTTAGCCCCTTCCTTCCTCTCCCCCTCGTCCCCCTCTCCATCCCCCCATCTTACCTCCTTCCCTTCCCCACAGCACCTGTATAGATGTATTTATGTTTGTACATATTTATTACTCTATTTATTTATTTATTTTATTTGTACATATCTATTCTATTTATTTTATTTTGTTAGTATGTTTGGTTTTGTTCTCTGTCTCCCCCTTTCAGACTGTGAGCCCACTGTTGGGTAGGGACTGTCTCTATATGTTGCCAATTTGTACTTCCCAAGCGCTTAGTACAGTGCTCTGCACATAGTAAGCGCTCAATAAATACGATTGATGATGATGATGATTGGAAGAATAAAGTGCCTGGTGTGAGTAGGAGTACAGGAGAAAAGAGGGGAGGCAGAAGAGAGAAGGTGATTGACTGCCTAGAAGATATTTATTAAGACCCGGGATGGAAACAGGTGATGTTAGACGCAGTCCCTGCCCCTCGTGGAGTTCATGAACTCCATTGCTGCTTTCCATGTGAGATCTTTCACCCCTCACATCCAAGCCGTCACCAAAACCTGCCGGTCTCAGCTCCGCAACATTGCCAAGATCCGCCCTTTCCTCTCCATCCAAACTGCTACCCTGCTCATTCAAGCTCTCATCCTATCCCGTCTGGACTACTGCACCAGCCTTCTCTCTGATCTCCCATCCTCGTGTCTCTCTCCACTTCAATCCATACTTCATGCTGCTGCCCGGATTATCTTTGTCCAGAAACGCTCTGGGCATATCACTCCCCTCCTCAAAAACCTCCAGTGGCTACCGATCAATCTGCGCATCAGGCAGAAACTCCTCACCCTGGGCTTCAAGGCTGTCCATCTCCTCGCCCCCTCCTACCTCCCCTCCCTTCTCTCCTTCTACTGCCCAGCCCGCACCCTCCGCTCCTCTGCCACCGCTAATCTCCTCACCATTAGGCCTCGTTCTCGCCCGTCCCGCCATCGACCCCCGGCCCACGTCATCCCCCGGGCCCGGAATGCCCCCAATCCCTCTGCCCCTCCGCCAAGCTCGCTCTCTTCCTCCCTTCAA
Source organism: Tachyglossus aculeatus (assembly GCF_015852505.1). NCBI lineage: Eukaryota > Metazoa > Chordata > Mammalia > Monotremata > Tachyglossidae > Tachyglossus > Tachyglossus aculeatus. The sequence goes on along the minus strand of NC_052087.1, from coordinate 53,214,238 downwards.
GGCCCTGCTGAGAGCTCACCTCCTCCAGGAGGCCTTCCCAGACTGAGCCCCTTCTTTCCTCTCCCCCTCGTCCCCCTCTCCCTCCCCCCGTCTTACCTCCTCCCCTTCCCCACAGCACCTGTATATATGTATATATGGTTGTACATATTTATTACTCTATTTATTTATTTATTTATTTATTTTACTTGTACATTTCTATCCTATTTATTTTATTTTGTTGGTATGTTTGGTTCTGTTCTCTGTCTCCCCCTTTTATACTGTGAGCCCACTGTTGGCTAGGGACTGTCTCTATGTGTTGCCAATTTGTACTTCCCAAGCGCTTAGTACAGTGCTCTGCACATAGTAAGCGCTCAATAAATACGATTGATTGATTGATTGATTGATCTTTGAGGACCAGAGAAGTGAAGTAACTTACCCAAGGTCACACAGTACACCAGCGGTAGAACTGAGATTAGAACCCAAGTCCTTCTCATTCTCAGGCCTATGCTCTATCTCCTACCCCGTGCTGTTTTCTTAAGAAACGACTGGTCCCAGGACTGATAGGGAATTAGAGGTGTGGGGAAGCCAATTGCAGGAATGAGGTTCAGGAGAGAAGAGGAGCAGCGTGGCTCAGTGGAGAAGAGCACGGGCTTTGGAGTCAGAGGTCATGGGTTCGAATCCCGGCTCTGCCACATGTCTGCTGTGTGACCTTGGGCAAGTCACTTAACTTCTCTGAGCCTCAGCTACCTCATCTGTAAAATGGGGATTAAGACTGTGAGCCCCATGTGGGACAACTTGATCACCTTGTATCCACCCCCAGCGCTTAGAACAGTGCTCTGCACATAGTAAACGCTTAACAAATGCCATTAAAAAAAAAAAAGAGGGCAGAAAAATCCTTACCATAATCATTATTGAATGCAGAAAGAGGAAGGAAGAAAAAGAACACACACCATTTACATTATTCATCTGGGGAGGGGGGGGGAGGGGGGCAAGCGCTTAGTACAGTGCTCTGCACACAGTAAGCGCTCAATAAATATGATTGAATGACCAGCGGGCAGCCCGGGCCCTTCCGACCTACCTTGAGCGAAGCGAAGGAGCTGATGCCATCCAAGTCCTCGAGCCCGCACCGGGCCACCCACAGGACCCGGAGTTGAGCCAGCGACGTGCCGAGGTCCCTGGCCGGAGGGCAGAGGGGAGCCGTCAATCAATCAATCAATCAATCGTATTTATTGAGCGCTCCCTGTGTGCAGGGCACTGGACTAAGCGCTCGGGAAGTCCAAGTCGGCAACACATAGCGACGGTCCCTACCCGACAGCGGGCTCACAGTCTAGAAGGGGGAGACAGACGACAAAACAAAACATATTAACCAAATAAAATCAATAGAATAGATATGTACAAGTAAAAGAAATCAATAAATAGAGTGATAAATCCGTACAAACATATAGACATATATACAGGTGCTGTGGGGAAGGGAAGGACTGTGAGCCCACTGTTGGGTAGGGACTGTCTCTATATGTTGCCGACTTGTACTTCCCAAGCGCTTAGTCCAGTGCTCTGCACACAGTAAGCGCTCAATAAATATGATTGATTGATTGATTGATTGATGGAGAGGGGAAGGAGGGGGAGAGGAAAGAGGGGGCTCAGTCTGGGAAGGCTCGTACATATTTGCACATATTACTCTATATTATTAATGATGTGTATTTGGCTATAATTCTATTTCTCTATTTTGATGGTATCGACGCCTGCCTCCATGTTTGGTTTTGTTGTCTGTCTCCCCCTTCTAGACCGTGAGCCCGTCGTTGGGTAGGGACCGCCTCTAGATGTTGCCAACTTGGACTTTCCAAGCGCTTAGTCCAGTGCTCTGCACACAGTAAGCGCTCAACAAATACAACTGAATGAATCAATGAATGGATGAATGTGCCGAGCACTGTTCTAAGCGCTGGGGTAGATACAAGGTGAGCAGGTTGTCCCACATGGGGCTCACAGTCTTCATCCTCATTTTACAGATGAGGGAACTGAGGCCTAGAGAAGTGAAGTATATCATCATCGTCATCATCAATCGTATTTATTGAGTGCTTACTATGTGCAGAGCACTGTACTAAGCGCTTGGGAAGTACAAATTGGCAACATATAGAGACAGTCCCTACCCAACAGTGGGCTCACAGTCTAAAAGGGGGAGACAGAGAACAAAACCAAACATACTAACAAAATAAAATAAATAGAATAGATATGTACAAGTAAAATAAATATATAGAGTAATAAATATGTAAAAACATATATCCATATATACAGGTGCTGTGGGGAAGGGAAGGAGGTAAGATGGGGGGGATGGAGAGGGGGACGAGGGGGAGAGGAAGGAAGGGGCTCAGTCTGGGAAGGCCTATTTATATATATATATACTATATATATACAAGTATATATATATATATATATATATATATATGTTTGTACATATTTATTACTCTATTTATTTATTTATTTTACCTGTACATATCTATTCTATTTATTTTATTTTGTTAGTATGTTTGGTTTTGTTCTCTGTCTCCCCCTTTTAGACTGTGAGCCCACTGTTGGGTAGGGACTGTCTCTGTATGTTGCCAACTTGTACTTCCCAAGCGCTTAGTACAGTGCTCTGCACACAGTAAGCGCTAAATACGATTGATTGATTGATTGATTGATTGAAGTGACTTGCCCAAGGTCACACAGCTGACAAGTGGTGGAGCCGGGAGTCGAACCCAGGACCTCTGACTCCCAAGCCCGGGCTCTTTTCACTGAGCCACGCTGCTTCTCTGCAAAGGGAAGAAGGTCAGCATTTTAAGAACAGCACGGCCTGGCAGAAGGACCCCGGCCCGAGGAGTCAGAAGACCTGGGTTCTAATCCCGCTCCACCCCTGGCCTGGTGGGTGACCTTGGGTGAGTCATTTCGCTACTCTGGGCCTCGGTTACCCCAACTGTAAAATGAAGTCAGGAGTCCAGGAGTCAGAGGACCTGGGTTCTAATCCCGGCTCCACCCGTGGCCTGGTGGGGGACCTTGGGCAAGTCATTTCGCTACTCTGGGCCTCGGTTACCCCAACTGTAAAATGGAGCCAGGAGTCCAGGAGTCAGAGGACCTGGGTTCTAATCCCGGCTCCAACCCTGGCCTTTTGGGGGACCTTGGGCAAGTCATTTCGCTACTCTGGGCCTCGGTTACCCCAACTGTAAAATGGAGTCAGGAGTCCAGGAGTCAGAGGACCTGGGTTCTAATCCCAGCTCCAACCCTGGACTGTTGGGTGACCTTGGGCAAGTCATCTCACAACTCTGAGCCTCGGTAACCCCAACTGTAAAATGGAGCCAGGAGTCCAGGAGTCAGAGGACCTGGGTTCTAATCCCGGCTCCAACCCTGGCCTGTTGGGTGACCTTGGGCGAGTCATCTCACAACTCCGAGCCTCGGTTACCCCAACTGTAAAATGGAGTCAGGAGTCCAGGAGTCAGAGGACCTGGGTTCTAATCCCAGCTTCAACCCTGGCCTGTTGGGTGACCTTGGGCGAGTCATCTCACAACTCCAAGCCTCGGTTATCCCAACTGTAAAATGGAGTCAGGAGTCCAGGAGTCAGAGGAACTGGGTTCTAATCCCGGCTCCACCCGTGGCCTGTTGGGTGACCTTGGGCGAGTCATTTCACTACTCTGGGCCTCGGTTACCCCAACTGTAAAATGGAGTCAGGAGTCCAGGAGTCAGAGGACCTGGGTTCTAATCCCGACTCCACCCCGGCCTAGTGGGGGACCTTGGGCAAGTCATTTCGCTACTCTGGGCCTCGGTTACCCCAACTGTAAAATGGAGCCAGGAGTCCAGGAGTCAGAGGACCTGGGTTCTAATCCCGGCTCCACCCGTGGTCTGTTGGGTCACCTTGGGCAAGTCATTTCGCTACTCTGGGCCTCGGTTACCCCATCTGTAAAATGGAGTCAGGAGTCCAGGAGTCAGAGGACCTGGGTTCTAATTCCGGCTCCACCCCTGGCCTGTTGGGTGACCTTGGGCGAGTCATCCCGCAACTCCGAGCCTCGGTTACCCCATCTGTAAAGTGGGGACTCAATTCCTGTCCTCCCCAAAGGGGGACAGGGTTCAGACCCAATCTGATTATTTTAGACCTACCCAACACGGATTGCTCAGTCTTAATCCCCATTTGCCAGTTGAGGGAACTGAGGCACATCAGAGAAGTAAAGTGACTGGCCCAAAGTCACACAGCAGACAAGTGGTAGAGCTGGGATTAGAACCCACAACCTCTGGACTCCCATTCATTCATTCATTCATTCAATCATATTTATTGAGCACTTACTGTGTGCAGAGCACTGTACTAAGCGCTTGGGAAGTACAAGTTGGCAACATATAGAGACAGTCCCTACCCAACAGCAGGCACATCAGAGAAGTGAAGTGACTGGCCCAAAGTCACACAGCAGACAAGTGGTAGAGCTGGGATTAGAACCCACGACCTCTGGACTCCCATTCATTCATTCATTCATTCATTCAATCGTATTTATTGAGCGCTTACTGTCTGCAGAGCACTGTACTAAGCGCTTGGGAAGTACAAGTTGGCAACACATAGAGACAGTCCCTACCCAACAGCAGGCACATCAGAGAAGTGGACTGGCCCAAAGTCACACAGCAGACAAGTGGTAGAGCTGGGATTAGAACCCACGACCTCTGGACTCCCATTCATCCATTCATTCAATCGTATTTATTGAGCGCTTACTGTGTACAGAGCACTGTACTAAGCGCTTGGGAAGTACAAGTTGCCAACATATAGAGACAGTCCCTACCCAACAGCGGGCACATCAGAGAAGTGAAGTGACTGGCCCAAAGTCACACAGCAGACAAGTGGTAGACCTGGGATTAGAACTCATGACCCCTGGACTCCCATTTGTTCATTCACTCAATTGTATTTATTGAGCGCTTACTGTGTGCAGAGCACTGTACTAAGCGCTTGGGAAGTACAAGTTGGCAACATATAGAGACAGTCCCTACCCAACAACGGGCTCATCAGAGAAGTGAAGTGACTGGCCCAAAGTCACACAGCAGACAAGTGGTAGAGCTGGGATTAGAACCCACGACCTCTGGACTCCCATTCATCCATTCATTCAATCGTATTTATTGAGCGCTTACTGAGTGCAGAGCACTGGACTAAGCGCTTGGGAAGTACAAGTTGGCAACACATAGAGACGGTCCCTACCCAACAGCGGGCTCACAGTCTAGAAGACTCTCACCATTTTTTCCACTAGGCCCCCTCCTCTCATTCAATCATTCATTCAATCGTATTTATTGAGTGCTTACTGTGTGCCGAGCACTGGACTAAGCGCTTGGGAAGTCCGGCTAGAGACAATCCCTGCCCGACAACGGGCTCACAGTCTAGAAGACTCTCACCACATGAGCACCACTCACGCACCCCGTACACAAACACGCGATCCTGGTTCTAATCCCGGCTCCTCCACTGACCGGCTGTGTGACCTTGGGCGAGTCACTTAACTTCTCTGGGCCTCACTTCCCTCATCTGGAAATCAATCAATCGTATTTATTGAGCGCTTACTGTGTGCAGAGCACTGGACTAAGCGCTTGGAAAATGGGGATGAAGACCGGGAGCCCCAGGTGAGACCACCTGCTCTGCAGATGGTAAGCACTCAATAAATACCGTCGGTTGAATGAGTGAATGATTGGTCAGCTCTCTGGAAGATACTTTGATAAGTATTAATCTATTTATTTATTTGTTTTACTTGTACATATCTATTCTATTTATTTTATTTTGTTAGGATGTTTGGTTTTGTTCTCCGTCTCCCCCTTTTAGACTGTGAGCCCGCTGTTGGGTAGGGACTGTCTCTATATGTTGCCAACTTGGACTTCCCAAGCGCTTAGTACAGTGCTCTGCACACAGTAAGCGCTCAATAAATGTGATTGATTGATTGATTGTGTCTCCCCCAGCGCTTAGAACAGTGCTTGGCACATAGTAAGTGCTTAACAGATACCATTATTATTATTATTATTATTATTATTATTATTATTATTATCCTGGCTTCCCCGAGAGCCTTGTGGGTACGGAGCGTCATCAACCGTCCCGTAGACGCCATCCGTAGCCGGGGGGCGAGGGAAGAAGGGAGGGACACCGAGGTCCCCAAGGCATCCCCGGGGAAGCAGCGCGGCTCAGTGGAAAGAGCCCGGGCTTTGGAGTCAGAGGTCACGGGTTCGAATTCCGCCTCATCCACCTGTCTGCTGTGTGGCTTACTGAGTCACTTCACTTCTCTGAGCCTCAGTTCCCTCATCTGCAAAATGGGGATTAAGACTGGGAGCCCCACGTAGGGTAACTTGATCACCTCGTATCCCCTCCCAGCGCTTAGAACAGTGCTCTGCACATAGTAAGCGCTTAACAAATGCCATTATTATTATTATTATTATTGTTATTATTCCATCCCCCCATCTTACCTCCTTCCCTTCCCCACAGCACCTGTATATATGTATATATGGTTGTACAGATTTATTACTCTATTTATTTATTTATTTATTTTACTTGTACATTTCTATCCTATTTATTTTATTTTGTTGGTATGTTTGGTTCTGTTCTCTGTCTCCCCCTTTTAGACTGTGAGCCCACTGTTGGGTAGGGACTGTCTCTATGTGTTGCCAATTTGTACTTCCCAAGCACTTAGTACAGTGCTCTGCACATAGTAAGCGCTCAATAAATACGATTGATTGATTGATTGATTGATTGATTATTATTATTATTATTATTATCCCGACCTTGGTCGCTCACCTCACGGACGCCAGCAGGCTGTTGTTCAGCTTCAGTTGATCCAGGCTGGGCAGGAAGTCACCTGTGATCCCAGGGGACAATATTAATTGTGGTAAAAAGTGAGGAATTTCATCATCATAATAACTGCGGTGTTCGTGAAGTGCTTGCTATTATAATAGTGGCATTTGGTAAGCGCTTACTATGTGCCAAGCACCATACTAAGCGCTGGGGAGGATACAAGGTGATCAGGTTGTCCCATGGGGGGCTCACACTTCATCCACATTTTCCCGATGAGGCAACTGAGGTCCAGAGAATAATAATAATAATAATAATAATAGCATTGACTAAGCGCTTACTATATGCAAAGCACTGTTCTAAGCATTGGGGTGATTACAGAGAATCAGCGTGAGCCCACTGTTGGGTAGGGACTGTCTCTATATGTTGCCAACTTGTACTTCCCAAGCGCTTAGTACAGTGCTCTGCAAACAGTAAGTGCTCAATAAATACGATTGATGATGATGATGATGGAAAGAGCCTGGGCTTTGGAGTCAGAGGTCATGGGTTCAAATCCCAGCTCTGCCAATTGCCAGCTGTGTGACTTTGGGCAAGTCCCTTCACTTCTCTGGGCCTCAGGTCCCTCATCTGGAAAATGGGGATGAAGACTGTGAGCCCCCGTGGGACAACCTCATCACCTTGTAACCTCCCCAGCGCTTAGAACAGTGCTTTGCCCACAGTAAGTGCTTAATAAATGCCATTATTATTGAGAAGCAGCGTGGCTCAGTGGAAAGAGCCCGGGCTTTGGAGTCAGAGGTCATGGGTTCAAATCCCGGCTCCGCCAATTGTCAGCTGTGTGACTTTGGGCAAGTCACTTCAATTCTCTGCGCCTCAGTTCCCTCATCTGGAAAATGGGGATGAAGACTGTGAGCCCCCAGTGGGACAACCTGATCACCTTGTAATCTCCCCAGCACTTAGAACAGTGCTTTGCACACAGTAAGCGCTTAATAAATGCTATTGTTACTGAGAATCAATCAATCAATCGTATTTATTGAGCACTTACTTTGTGCAGAGCACTGTACTAAGCGCTTGGGAAGGACAAGTTGGCAACATATGAGATGTACATATGTACATGTACATGTTGGCAACATAGAACATAGAACATGCCAACATAGAACATGTTGGCAACATAGAACAGTGCTTTGCACATAGTAAGCGCTTAATAAATGCCATTCTTCTTCTTATTTATTATTATTATTCAATGGTATTTATTGAGCGCTGGTTGTGTGCAGAGCACTGTAGCAAGCGCTTGGGAAGTCCAAGTCAGCGACAAATAGAGCCGGTCCCTACCCAACGGCGGGCTCACAGTTTAGAAGGGGGAGACAGACAACAAAACGAAGCATATTAACAGAATAAAATAAATAGAATAAATATGTACAAATCAAATAAATAAATAAATAGAGTAATAAATCCATCCAAACATATATAACAGGTGCTGCGGGGAGGGGAAGGAGGTAAGGCGGGGGGGATGGGGAGGGAGAGAGGAAGGAGGGGGCTCAGTCTGGGACTGTAGGATGCCAGGCTTTGGAGTCAGAGGTCATGGGTTCGAATTCTGGCTCCGCCAACTGTCAGCTGTGTGACTTTGGGCAAGTCACTTCACTTCTCTGGGCCTCGGTTACCTCATCTGGAAAATGGGGATGAAGACTGTGAGCCCCCCGTGGGACAACCTGATCACCTTGTATCCCCCCAGCGCTTAGAACAGTGCTTTGCACATAGTAAGCGCTTAATAAATACCATCATTATTATTATTATTCTTTGGACTCCTCTCTTTTCTCCCTCTTCCTTAGCCTTTAAGACTCCTGTGGGACAGGGACCGGGCCCAAGCCAATTTGCTTGGATAATAATAATAATAATAATAATAATAATAATGGCATCTATTAAGCACTTACTATGTGCTAAGCACTGTTCTAAGTGCTGGGGGGGATACAAGGTGATCAGGTTGTCCCACGGGGGGCTCACAGTCTTCATCCCCATTTTCCAGATGAGGTCACCGAGGCCCAGAGAATAATAATAATAATGATGGCATTTATTAAGCGCTATGTGCATTGCACTGTTCTAAGCACTGGGAAGGTTACAAGGTGATCAGGTTGTCCCATGGGGGGCTCACAGTCTTCATCCCCATTTTCCAGATGAGGTCACTGAGGCCCAGAGAAGTAATAATAATGATGATGGCATTTATTAAGCGCTTACTATGTGCAAAGCACCGTTCTAAGCGCCAGGGAGGTTACAAGGTGATCAGGTTGTCCCATGGGGGGCTCACAGTTCTTCATCCCCATTTTCCAGATGAGGGAACTGAGGTCCAGAGAATAATAATAATAATAATAATAATAGCATTTATTGAGCGCTTACTACATGCAAAGCACTGTTCTAAGCACTGGGGTGATTGCAGGGTGATCAGGTTGTCCCCCGTGTGGCTCACAGTCTTAATCCACATTTTCCAGATAAGGGAACTGAGGCCCAGAGAATAATAATAATAATAATAATAGCATTTATTGAGCGCTTACTACATGCAAAGCACTGTTCTAAGCACTGGGGTGATTACAGGGTGATCAGGTTGTCCCCCATGGGGCTCAGTCTTAATCTACATTTTCCAGATGAGGGAACTGAGGCCCAGAGAATAATAATAATAATAGCATTTATTAAGCGCTTACTATATGCAAAGCACTGTTCTAAGCATTGGGGTGATTACAGGGTGATCAGGTTGTCCCCCATGGGGCTCAGTCTTAATCTACATTTTCCAGATGAGGGAACTGAGGCCCAGAGAATAATAATAATAATAGCATTTATTAAGCGTTTACTATATGCAAAGCACTGTTCTAAGCATTGGGATGATTACAGGGTGATCAGGCTGTCCCACGGGGGGCTCACAATCTTAATCCACATTTTCCAGATGAGGGAACTGGGGCCCAGAGAATAATAATAATAATAATAATAATAATAATAATAAAATAGCATTTATTAGCATTTATTAAGCGCTTACTACATGCAAAGCACTGTTCTAAGCATTGGGGTGATTACAGGGTGATCAGGTTGTCCCCCGTGGGGCTCACAGTCTTAATCCACATTTTCCAAATGAGGGAACTGAGGCCCAGAGAATAATAATAATAACAATAATAGCATTTATTACAAATAAAATAAATAAATAAATAAATAAATGGGGTAATAAATACATACAAAAATATATACATATATACAGGATAGTAATATTATTATTACTACTATTCAGTCATTCAATCGTATTTATTGAGCACTTCCTGTGTGCAGAGCACTGTACTAAGCACTTGGGAAGTCCAAGTCGGCAACATCTAGAGACGGTCCCTACCCAACAGCGGGCTCACAGTCTAGAAGGGGGAGACAGACGACAAAACAAAACAAGTAGACAGGTGTCAATACCATCAGAATAAATAGAATTATAGCTATATACACATCATTAACAAAATATAGTGAATATTCTGTTTATTTTCATTCATTCAATTCATTCATTCAATCATCTTTATTTATTATTTATTCAATTATTATTTATTATTTATTTATCATATTTATTGAGTGCTTCCTGTGTGCAGAGCACTGGAATAAGCTCTTGGAAAGTCCAATTCGGCAACGGATAAAGACAATCCCTACCCCAAAAACGGGCTCACAGTCTAGAAGTGGGGAGAGACAGCCACCAAAACAAAACAGGTAGACAGGCATCAAGCACATAGTAAGTGCTTGACAAATGCCATCATCCTCATCACTATTATCAGCATTATTATTATTCGTTCAATCCTATTTATTGAGCGCTTCCTGTGTGCGGAGCACTGTCCCAAGTGCATATTATTATTGTCACTTCACTTCTCCAGGCCTCAGTTCCCTCATCCGGAAAATGGGGACAAAGACTGGGAGCCCCCATGGGGGGACAGGGACAGTGTCCAACCTGCCAAGCTTGGCTCCGCCTCGGCACTCAGATCAGTGCTGGGTACCTATTATAACTTAATTAACGAATTAACGAACTTAATTAACTTAATTAATTTAATTAACTTAATTAATTAATTAACGCTTAATGAACGCCGGCCACCCGGGCTGGCCCTGTGGCTCTTACCGAAGTTGCCCAGGCTGTTCTCCCGCGTGTCCACTCGCATCTGCAGGGTGCGAACCTGCCCCAGGTCGTCCGCTTGGGTCATCTCCAGCTGCCAAGATCAATAAAAATAATGATAATGATAATAATAATAATGATAATGATGGCATTTATTAAGCGCTTACTATGTGCAAAGCACTGTTCTAAGCACTGGGGCGTTTACAAGGTGATCAGGTTGTCCCACGGGAGGCTCACGGTCTTCATCCCCATTTTCCAGATGAGGGAACTGAGGCCCAGAGAAGTGAAGTGACTTGCCCAAAGTCACACAGCCGACAAGTGGCGGAGCCGGGATTTGAACCCCTGACCTCTGACTCCAAAGCCCGGGGTATTTCCAATGAGCCACGCTGCTTCCCCTTCAAAGCCCTCCTGAGAGCTCACCTCCTCCAGGAGGCCTTCCCACACTGTGAGCACTTCTCACAGACTGTGAGCCCGTTGTTGGGTAGGGTTAGAGAAGCAGCGTGGCTCAGTGGAAAGAGCCCGGGCTTTGGAGTCAGAGGTCATGGGTTCAAATCCCAGCTCCGCCACTTAGCTGTGTGACTTTGGGCAAGTCACTCAACTTCTCTGGGCCTCAGTTCCCTCATCTGGAAAATGGGGATGAAGACTGGGAGCCCCATGGGGGACAACCTGATCACCTTGTATCCTCCCCGGGGCTTAGAACAGTGCTTTGCACATAGTAAGCGCTTAACAAATGCCATTATTATTATTATTATTGCTGAATTGTACTTCCCAAGCGATTAGTCCAGTGCTCTGGACACAGTGAGGGCTCAATAAATACGATCGAATGAATGAATGAATTGATAATAGTGCTACTAGAGAAGCAGTGTGGCTCAGTGGAAAGAGCCCGGGCTTGGGAGTCAGAAGTCATGGGTTCTAATCCCGGCTCCGCCAATTGTCAGCTGGGTGACTTTGGGCAAGTCACTTCACTTCTCTGAGCCTCAGTTCCCTCATCTGTAAAACGGGGATGAAAACTGTGAGCCCCCCGTGGGACAACCTCATCACCTTGTAACCTCCCCAGCGCTTAGAACAGTGCTTTGCACATAGTAAGCACTTAATAAATGCCATTATTATTATTATTATATGTTTCCGATTTGTACTTCCCAAGTGCTTAGTCCAGTGCTCTGCACACAGTAAGCGCTCAATAAATACGACTGAATGAATGAATGAATGAATGAAGTCACTTAACTTCTCTGTGCCTCAGTTCCCTCATCTGGAAAATGGGGATGAAGACTGTAAGCCCCACGTGGGACAACCTGATCACCTTGGATAATAATAGTAATAATAATGATGGCATTTATTAAGCGCTTACTATGTGCAAAGCACTGTTCTAAGCACTGGTGGGGGGATACAAGGTGATCAGGCTTTGCACATAGTAAGCACTTAATAAATGCCATCACTATCACTATTATTATTATTACTGATGCCCGTTTACTTCATTAGATATGTTGCCAACTTGTACTTCCCAAGCGCTTAGTACAGTGCTCTGCACACAGTAAGCGCTCAACAAATACGATTGATGATGATGATGTTGATGATTAGATGTCTGTCTTCCACCTTCTAGACTGTGAGCCCATCATTGGGTAGAGATTGTCTCTATCTGTTGCCGATTTGTACTTCCCAAGCGCTTAGTACAGCGCTCTGCACACAGTAAGCGCTCAACAAATACGACTGAATGAATTTATAATAAGGCTACTGATGCCCGTTTACTTGTTTCGATGTCTGTCTCCCCCTTTCTCGACGGTGAGCCCGTCGTGGGCAGGGATTGTCCCTCTTTACCGCTGAATTGTACGTCCCAAGCGCTTAGTCCAGTGCTCTGCACACAGTAAGCGCTCAATAAATACGATTGAATGAACGAATGAATGTGTGTCTATGTGTTCAAATGGTTTTATGGAGGAAAACATCCCGAGCCAAAGGCGCCAGCAATCAATCAAGCCATTATCCCGGCCCCGTCGCTGAGGTAAATAAACCGGATCGATGGGGTTTAAATAATTCATTTTAATGGCGTCCCTCCGCTCTGCCGGCCTTGGGCCTTGTAGACGCCTCCTCTTCCCGGGAGGAAGGACCCCCTCAGAGCCCAGGCCCTGGACGGGAATGGGATTAGGATCGGGTCGGGGGCTTCCATCCACCCTCCCTTCCAGGGGAAGCAGTGTGGCTCAGTGGAAAGAGCCCGGGCTGCGGAGCCAGAGGTCGTGGGTTCTAATCCCGGCTCCGCCGCTTGTCAGCTGGGTGACTTTGGCCAAGTCACGTCACTTCTCTGGGCCTCAGTAAAACGGGGATGAAGACCGTGAGCCCCACGTGGGACAACCTGCTCACCTTGTATCCTCCCCATCATCAATCGTATTTATTGAGCGCTTACTATGTGCAGAGCACTGTACTAAGCGCTTGGGAAGTACAAGTTGGCAACATCTAGAGACGGTCCCTCCCCAGCGCTTAGAACAGTGCTCGGCACATAGTAAGCGCTTAACAAATGCCATCATCATTATTATTATTATTCCTCGGGCAAGAGTCCTCACCGGTGGAGGGAATCTCCTCTTCCTCCCCTCCCCATCAATCAATCAATCGTATTTATTGAGCGTTTACTGTGTGCAGAGCACTGTACTAAGCGCTTGGGAAGTACAAATTGGCAACATATAGAGACAGTCCCTACCCAACTGCTCTGCACACAGTCAGCGCTCATTAAATACGATTGAAAGAATGGAATGAATGCATTTTGTCTGTCTCCCCCCTTCTAGACCGCGAGCCCGTTGTTGGGCAGGAACCGTCTCTATCTGTTGCCAAATTGGACTTTCCAATCGCTTAGTCCAGTGCTCTGCACACAGTAAGCGCTCATTAAATACGATTGAAGGAATGGAATGAATGAATTTTGTCTGTCTCCCCCCTTCTAGACCGCGAGCCCGTTGTTGGGCAGGAACCGTCTCTATCTGTTGCCGAATTGGACTTTCCAAGCGCTTAGTCCAGTGCTCTGCACACAGTAAGCGCTCAATAAATACGATTGAAAGAATGGAATGAATGAATGGGGATGGAGGGGGAGTGTGGGCTGCCCGGGCGGTGGGGAGGGGGCCCAGACTGAGCCCCCTTTTTCCTCTCCTCCTCCCCATCCCCCCTGCCGTATCTCCTTCCCCTCCCCACAGCACCAGTATATATTTTTGTACAGATTTATCACTCTATTTATTTTACTTGTACCTATTTACTATTCTATTTATTTTGTTAATGATCAATCAATCAATCAATCGTATTTATTGACCACTTACTGTGTGCAGAGCACTGGACTAAGCGCTTGGGAAGTACAAGTTGGCAACATCTAGAGACAGTCCCTACCCAACAGTGGGCTCACCATCTAAAAGGGGGAGATAGAGAACAAAACCAAGCATACTAACAAAATAAAATAAATAGAATAGATAGGTACAAGTAAAATAAATAGAGTAATAAATCTGTACAAACATATATACATATATACAGGTGCTGTGGGGAAGAGAAGGAGGTAAGATGGGGGGATGGAGAGGGGGACGAGGGGGAGAGGAAGGAAGGGGCTCAGTAATGATGCTGTCTCCCCCCTTTTAGACTGTGAGCCCGCTGTTGGGTAGGGACTGTCTCTAGATGTTGCCAACTTGTAATTCCCAAGCGCTTAGTACAGTGCTCTGCACAGAGTAAGCGCTCAATAAATACGATTGATTGACTGATTGATTGATTGATGCGCGTCTAGCTTCATTTCTATTTATTCTGACGACTTGACACCCATCCACATGTTTCGTTTTATTGTGTGTCTCCCCCTTCTAGACTGTGAGCCCGTTGTCGGGTCGGGACCGTCTCTAGATGTTGCCGACTTGTCCTTCCCAAGAGCTTAGTACAGTGCTCCGGACACAGTAAGCGCTCAATAAATACGATTGAATGCCCCCTCCTGATCCCGGGGCCGCCCGCCCGCCCCCTCATTCCCTCCTCCTGACCCCTCCCCTCCCCCTGACCCCAGTAACCCCCCCATCACCTGTATATATGTATATATGTTTTTACATATTTATTACTTTTTATTTATTTTACTTGTACATATTTATTCTATTTATTTTATTTGTTTAATATGTTTTGTTTTGTTGTCTGTCTCCCCCTTCTAGACTGTGAGCCCGCTATTGGGTAGGGACCGTCTCTATATGTTGCCAGCAAGTACTTCCCAAGCGCTTAGTACAGTGCTCTGCACACGGTAAGCACTCAATAAATTCGATTGAATGAATGAATGAATGTATCTACCCCAGTGCTTAGAACAATGCTGGGTACATAGTAAGTGCTTAACAAATGCCATCATCATTATCATTATTATTATCTTGGCTCCACCATTCATCTGCCATGTGACCCTGGCCAATTCACTTGACTTCTCCGTGCCTCAGTTCCCTCATCTGTCAAATGGGTTCGATTCCCGGCTCAGTCACTTGTCAGCTGTGTGACCTTGGGCAAGCCGCTTAATTTCTCTGGGCCTCAGTTCCCTCATCTGTAAAATGGGGATGAAGACTGTGAGCCCCACGTGGGACAACCTGATCACCTTGTATTCCCCCCTCCCAGTGCTTAGAACAGTGCTATGCACATAGTAAGTGCTTAATAAATGCCATCATTATTATTATTGTAGATTGTGAGCCCGTTGTTGGGTAGGGACCGTCTCTAGATGTTGCCAACTTGGACTTCCCAAGCGCTTAGTCCAGTGCTCTGCACATAGTAAGCGCTCAATAAATGTGATTGATTGATTGAATGAATGAATGAGGGGGACTCACCAGCCGGGCAGGGGAGAGGTAGTCGTCTTGGACCAGCGTCGGGGTGTCCTTGACCAGCGGGCTGGGGTTGCGGGGGCCAAGCCAGCTGAGGTCGGTCACTCGCAGGCGGGTGGTCCTCGGCCGGGCGGCCCGGGGCGGGCGCGCGTCAGGATCCATCCTCCTCGGGCCTAATTAGAAGACGAATTCTAGATCAAATAAATCAAGTCGACCATTAGAGGAAAAGCACATTTAATACTACATCTCATCTAGTGCACTCTCCGAAGTCCCATGCTCAAAAATGAACTCCCCAGGGCCTGATTTTTCATCCTGGTGGGGACGGTCCTAAAGAATTACCTCTCTCCACCTGCGCCATCAAGTTCCCACCCTTCTGCTTCTCCTCTGGTACCCAACCATCACTGCTTAAAGTTGAGTGGTAGAAAAAAAATCAATCTTATTTCTTCCTCAAAAGCAGGTGGGGCAATTATGTGAGCAAATGCAATACAACCGTCAATAGCTGGATTCAGAAATGTCAAATCAATCAATCAATCGCATTTATTGAGCGCTTACTGTGGGCAGAGCGCTGTACTAAGCGCTTGGGAAGTACAAGTTGGCAACATAGAGAGACAGTCCCTACCCAACAGTGGGCTCACAGTCTAAAAGGGGGAGAAAGTCCTGCACATGCTCTTTCCCTTCTGCCTTTAGATCACAAACTCTGCAAGCAGGGTTAGCGTCGTTTTACCTATTGAGCCTAGTTCAGTGCTAAGTATAGAGTAGACAATAAATGTTAGTTGACTGGAATTCTCTTCAAGGCCCTACCGAGAACTCACCTCCTCCAGGAGGCCTTCCCAGACTGAGCCCCTTCCTTCCTCTCCCCCTCATCGCCCTCTCCAGCCCCCCGTCTTACCTCCTTCCCTTCCCCACAGCACCTGTATAGATGGATATATGTCTGTACATATTTATTACTCTATTTATTTATTCATTTATTTTACTTGTACATAGCTATTCTATTTATTTTATTTTGTTAGTATGTTTGGTTTTGTTCTCTGTCTCCCCCTTTTAGACTGTGAGCCCACTGTTGGGTAGGGACTGTCTCTATATGTTGCCATCTGGTACTTCCCAAGCGCTTAGTACAGTGCTCTGCACACAGTAAGCGCTCAATAAATATGATTGACTGATTGGCATTCCTCTGTTTGGATGTGTAAGTCCATTATGGATATCAGGAGAGTTGTACTTCCCAAGTGCTTAGTCCAGTGCTCTGCACACAGTAAGCGCTCAATAAATACGATTGAATGAATGAATGAAAGAAGAAGAATCACTAATAATGATGGTATTGGTTAAGTGCTTACTACGCGCCAGGCACTGTACTAAGCTCCGGGGTGGATACGAGCAAATCGAGTCGGACACAGTCCCTGTCCCATGTGGGGCTCATGGTCTTCATCCCTATTTTAATCAATCAATCAATCATATTTATTGAGCACTTACTGTGTGCAGAGCACTGTACTAAGCGCTTGGGAAGTACAAGTTGGTAACATATAGAGACAGTCCCTACCCATCAGTGGGCTTACAGTCTAAAAGGGGGAGACAGAGAACAAAACCAAATGTACTAATAAAATAAAATAAATAGATTACAGCATAATAAATATTTTACAGATGAGGGAACTGAGAACTGGAGAAGTGAAGTGACTTGGCCAAGGTCACACGGCAGACGAGGGGCAGAGCCGGGAGTAGAACCCATGACCTCTGACTCCTAGACCAGGCCCGGCCTCTAGCGAGGCAGAGAGAGAGAGAGAAGCAGAGAAAAGCAGAGTGGGCTAGAGAAGCAGTGTGGCTCAGTGGAAAGAGCCCGGGCTTTGGAGTCAGAGGTCATGGGTTCAAATCCCGGCTCCACCAGTTGTCAGCTGGGTGACTTTGGGCAAGTCACTTCACTTCTCTGGGCCTCAGTGACCTCATCTGTAAAATGGGGATTAAGACTGTAAGCCCCCCGTGGGACAACCTGATCCCCTTGTAACCTCCCCAGCGCTTAGAACAGTGTTTTGTACATAGTAAGCGCTTAATAAATGCCATCATTATTATTATTATTATTAGCCACTAGGCCATACTGCTTCCCCAGAGAAGTTAAGCCCAGATAAGCAGCATGGCCTAGTGGCTAGAGCCCAGGCAGGAGAAATAGAAGGACAGGGGTTCTCATCTTATGAGAAGCAGCGTGGCTCAGTGGCAAGAGCCCGGACTTTGGAGTCAGAGGTCGTGGGTTCGAATCCCAGCCCTGCCACTTGTCAGCTGTGTGACTTTGGACAAGTCACTTCACTTCTCTGTGCCCCAGTTACCTCATCTGGAAAATGGGGATGAAGACTGGGAGCCCCACATGGGACAACCTGCTCACCTTGTATCTACCCCAGCGCTTAAAACAATGCTGGGCATAAACAAGTGCTTAACAAATACCATCATGATTATTATTATCATTATTGTTATTATTATATTATCATTATTAGATCATTATTACTATCTTGCATAAGATTATTATCTTATATTATCATCATCATCATCATCAATCGTATTTATTGAGCGCTTACTGTGTGCAGAGCACTGTACTAAGCGCTTGGGAAGTACAAATTGGCAACATCTAGAGACAGTCCCTACCCAACAGTGGGCTCACAGTCTAAAAGGGGGAGACAGAGAACTAAACCAAACATACTAACAAAATAAAATAAATAGGATAGATATGTACAAGTAAAATAAATAAATAAATAAATAAATAGAGTAATAAATATGTACAACCATATATACATATATACAGGTCTATTACTATATCTATTACTATATATCTATTACTCTATTTATTACTCTATTTATTTATTTATTTTACTTGTACAGATCTATTCTGTTTATTTCATTTTGTTAGTATGCTTGGTTTTGTTCTCTGTCTCCCCCTTTTAGGCTGTGAGCCCACTGTTGGGTAGGGACTGTCTCTAGATGTTGCCAACTTGGACTTCCCAAGCACTTAGTACAGTGCTCTGCACACAGTAAGCGCTCAATAAATACGATTGATGATGATTATCTTGGCTCCACCACTTATCTGCCATGTGACCTTGGCCAATTCACTTGACTTCTCCGTGCCTCAGTTCCCTCATCTGTCAAATGGGTTCGATTCCCGGCTCAGTCACTTGTCAGCTGTGTGACCTAGGGCAAGCCACTTAATTTCTTTGAGCCTCAGTTCCCTCATCTGTAAAATGGGGGTGAAGACTGTGAGCACCACGTGGGACAACCTGATCACCTTGTATTCCCCCCCCCAGCGCTTAGAACAGTGCTATGCACATAGTAAGCGCTTAACTAGCGCTTCTAGACCGTGAGGCCACTGCTGGGTCAGGACCGTCTCTATATGTTGCCAACTTGTACTTCCCAAGCGCTTAGTACAGTGCTCTGCACACAGTAAGCGCTCAATAAATACGATTGATTGATTGATTGATTAACGAATACCACTAAAAAAAAAATGGGGATTGAGACCGTGAGCCCCACGCGGGACATGGACTGTGTCCACCCTGATTAGTTCGTATCTACCCCAGCGCTTAGTACAGTGCCTGGCCCATAGTAAGCACTACCGTGAGCTCGTTGCGGGCAGGGAGTGTGTCTGTTTGGTGTTGCTGTAGTGTACTCTCCCAAGCGCTTAGTACAGTGCTTTGCATGCAGTAAGCACTCAATAAACATGATTGAATGAATAAATGAATAATAATAATAGCATTTTTACAGTGCTTTGCACAGAGTAAGTGCTTAATAAATGCCATCATTATTATTATTATTTGTTGAGCGCTTACTATGTGCCAACCACTGTTCTAAGCGCCGGGGGGGAAATGAATGAACTGATACCTTAACAAAAAAAGTTCCTGCAGCCTTTGATCCTAGCCGTATCAGGACATTTGAGAGTATTGACGCCTGTCTACTTGTTTTGATGTCTGTCTCCCCCCTTCTAATAATAATCATAATAATAGCATTGGTTAAGCGCTTACTATGTGCAAAGCACTGTTCTAAGCACTGGGGAGGTTACAAGGTGAACAGGTTGTCCCACGAGGGGCTCACAGTCTTAATCCCTATTTCACAGATGAGGGAACTGAGGCCCAGAGAAGTGAAGTGACTTGCCCAAAGTCACCCAGTTGACAAGTGGCAGAGCGGGATTTGAACCCATGACCTCTGACTCCAAAGCCCGGGCTCTTTCCACTGAGCCACGCTGCTTCTAGACTGTGAGCCCGCTGTTGGGTAGAGACCGCCTCTATCTGTTGCCGACTTGGACTCTCCAAGCGCTTAGTCCAGTGCTCTGCACACAGTAAGCGCTCAATTAATACCATTGAATGAATGAATTCTACTGTCCCAAGCGCTTAGTGCAGTGCTCTGCAGAGTAGGCATTCGATAAATACCACTGATGACGCCCACTGTTGGGTAGGGACCGTCTCTATATGTTGCCAACTTGTACTTCCCAAGCGCTTAGTCCAGTGCTCTGCACACATTAAGCGCTCAATAAATACGATTGATTGATTGATTGATGACCCAGAATGGACCCTCCCACCCCCCTGACTCTCCCTTCTCCAAACCTCCCTCTCCCCCAGGGGCCCGCACGAAATCCCCCACGCCCCTCAGTCTCTCCTTAGAGAAGCCGCGTGGCTCAGTGGAAAGAGCCCGGGCTTGGGAGTCAGAAGTGGTGGGTTCGAATCCCGGCTCAGCTGGGTGACTTTGGGTGAGTCCCTTCACTTCTCTGGGCCTCAGTTCCCCCATCTGTCAAATGGGGATGAAGACCGCGAGCCCCACGTGGGACAACCTGATGGCCTTGTGTCTACCCCAGTGCTTAAAACAGTGCTTTGTACATAGTAACAAATGCCATCAATCAATCAATCAACCAATCATATTCATTGAGCGCTTACTGTGTGCAGAGCACTGTACTAAGTGCTTGGGAAGTACAAGTTGGCAACATTTAGAGACAGTCCCTACCCAACAGTGGGCTCACAGTTTAATAATAATCATTATTATTATCAATCAATCGCATTTATTGAGCGCTTACTTTGTGCAGAGCACTGTACTAAGTGCTTGGGAAGTACAAGTTGGCAAAATACAGAGACAGTCCCTACCCAACAGTGGGCTCACAGTCTAATAATCATCATTATTATTATCAATCAATCGTATTTATTGAGCGCTTACTGTGTGCAGAGCACAGTACTAAGCGCTTGGGAAGTACAAGTTGGCAACATATAGAGACAGGCCCTACCCAACAGCGGGCTCACAGTCTAGAAGGGGGAGACAGAGAACAAAACCAAACACACTAATAAAATAAAATCAATAGAATAGATATGCACAAATAAAATCAATCAATCAATTGTATTTATTGAGCACCTACTGTGTGCAGAGCACTGTACTAAGCGCTTGGGAAGTCCAAGCTGGCAACATCTAGAGACAGTCCCTACCCAACAGCGGGCTCACAGTCTAAAAGGGAGAGACAGAGAACAAAACCAAACACACTAACAAAATAAAATCAATAGAATAGATTTGCACAAATAAAATCAATCAATCAATCGTATTTATTGAGCGCTTACTGTGTGCAGAGCACTATACTAAGTGCTTGGGAAGTCCAAGCTGGCAACATCTAGAGACAGTCCCTACCCAACAGAGGGCTCACAGTCTAAAAGGGGGAGACGGAGAACAAAACCAAACACGCTGAAAAAATAAAATCAATAGAATAGATATGCACAAATAAAATAAATAAATAAATAGAACGTTCATTCATTCATTCAATCATATTTATATAGACAGGTGCTGTGGGGAAGGGAAGGAGGTACCTATCTATTCTATTTATTTTATTTTGTTAGTATGTTTGGTTTTGTTCTCTGTCTCCCCCTTTTAGACTGTGAGCCCACTGTTGGGTAGGGACCGTCTCTAGATGTTGCCAACTTGGACTTCCCAAGCGCTTAGTCCAGTGCTCTGCACATAGTAAGCGCTCAATAAATACGATTGATGATGATGATGATGATGGGGGGGATGGAGGAGGGGTTCATTCATTCCTTCGATCGTATTTATTGAGCGCTTACTGCGTCATTCAATCAATCAATCATATTTATTGAGCGCTTACTGCGTGCAGAGCACTGGACTAAGCGCCGGGAAAGTACAAATCATCTCCTGCGAACAACAAGACCCTCTGAGGTGATGTGGGTCTCAGGGGACGATTTTATTTTCCTCTTCCCCAACCCCCAGCAACTGTTCCCGGCCCAGGGCGGTGGGCAGCGTGATGAGCGAACCATTGTGGCCGACACCACAGTGGAGGGGAAGAAAATACCCGGGCCCGACGCCTTGATGCTCAGCACTTAAAAACCACAGAGTCCCATTTAGAAACCCTAACGAAGGGAGTTTGGGTCAATCTCCTCCATATCGCGATCGGCACACAGTAAGCGCTCAATAAATACGATTGATGGTGATATTTATTACTCTATTTATTTTACTTGTACATATCTATTCTATTTATTTTGTTAGTATGTTTGGTTTTGTTCTCCGTCTCCCCCTTTTAGACTGTTGGGTAGGGACCGTCTCTATATGTTGCCAACTTGGACTTCCCAAGCGCTTAGTCCAGTGCTCTGTACACAGTAAGCGCTCAATAAATACGATTGATTGATTGATTGAGCATTTCTCCTTCCTCTCCCCCTCGCCCCCTCTCTCCATCCCCCCGTCTTACCTCCTTCCCTTCCCCACAGCACCTGTATATATGGATATATGTTTGTACGTATTTGTTATTCTATTTTACTTGTACATATCTATTCTATTTATTTTATTTTGTTAATATGTTTGGTTTTGTTCTCTGTCTCCCCCTTTTAGACTGTGAGCCCACTGTTGAGTAGGGACCGTCTCCATATGTTGCCAACTTGGACTTCCCAAGAGCTTAGTCCAGTGCTCTGCACACAGTAAGCGCTCAATAAATACGATTGATTGACTGATTGAGCATTTCTCCTTCCTCTCCCCCTCGCCCCCTCTCTCCATCCCCCCCGTCTTACCTCCTTCCCTTCCCCACAGCACCTGTATATATGGATATATGTTTGTACATATTTGTTATTCTATTTTTCTTGTACATATCTATTCTATTTATTTTATTTTGTTAATATGTTTGGTTTTGTTCTCTGTCTCCCCCTTTTAGACTGTGAGCCCACTGTTGGGTAGGGACCGTCTCTATATGTTGCCAACTTGGACTTCCCAAGCGCTTAGTCCAGTGCTCTGTACACAGTAAGCGCTCAATAAATACGATTGATTGATTGACTGAGCATTTCTCCTTCCTCTCCCCCTCACCCCCTCTCTCCATCCCCCCGCCACCTCGAGCTCAACGTGTCTAAGACCGAGCTCCTTATCTTCCCTCCCAAAGCCTGCCCTCTCCCTGACCTTCCCGTCACTGTAGACAGCGCTACCATCCTTCCCGTCTCACGAGCCCGCAACCTTGGTGTCATCCTCGACTCCGCTCTCTCGTTCACCCCGCGCATCCAATCCATCACCAAAACCTGCCGGTCTCACCTTCACAACATCGCCAAGATCCGCCCTTTCCTCTCCATCCAATCAATCAATCAATCAATCAATCGTATTTATTGAGCGCTTACTATGTGCAGAGCACTGTACTAAGCGCTTGGGAAGTACAAATTGGCATCACATAGAGACAGTCCCTACCCGATAGTGGGCTCACAGTCTAAAAGGGGGAGACAGAGAACAGAACCAAACATACCAACAAAATAAAATAAGTAGGATAGAAATGTACAAGTAAAATAAATAAATAAATAAATAAACAGAGTAATAAATATGTACAACCATATATACATATATACAGGTGCTGTGGGGAGGGGAAGGCGGTAAGGCGGGGGGATGGAGAGGGGGACGAGGGGGAGAGGAAAGAAGGGGCTCAATCTGGGAAGGCCTCCTGGAGGAGGTGAGCTCTCAGGAGGGCCTTGAAGGGAGGAAGAGAGCTAGCTTGGCGGATGGGCAGAGGGAGGGCATTCCAGGCCCGGGGGATGACGTGGGCCGGGGGTCGATGGCGGGACAGGCGAGAGCGAGGTACAGTGAGGAGATTAGTGGTGGAGGAGCGGAGGGTGCGGGCTGGGCAGTAGAAGGAGAGAAGGGAGGTGAGGTAGGAGGGGGCGAGGTGATGGAGAGCCTTGAAGCCCAGGGTGAGGAGTTTCTGCCTGATGCGCAGATTGATCGGTAGCCATTGGAGGTTTTTGAGGAGGGGAGTGATATGTCCAGAGCGTTTCTGGACAAAGATAATCCGGGCAGCAGCATGAAGTATGGATTGAAGTGGAGAGAGACACGAGGATGGGAGATCAGAGAGAAGGCTAGTGCAGTAGTCCAGACGGGATAGGATGAGAGCTTGAATTAGCAGGGTAGCGGTTTGGATGGAGAGGAAAGGGCGGATCTTGGCAATGTTGCGTGGTCCAAACCACGACCACATCAGTGCATGATTTATTCAAATAAATTTGAATTTATTGAGTGCTTATGGTGTGCAGAGCACTGTACTAAGCACTTGGGAGAGGATAATACAACAATAAACTGGCGCATTGTAGGGCCCTTAGATCCAAGCAGTCCTCTCCCCCTCCCCACAGCACCTGTATGTATGTTTGTACAGACTTATTACTCTATTTATTTTACTTGTACATATTTACTATTCTGCTTTATTCTGTTAATATGTTTTGTTTTGTTGTCTGTCTCCCCCTTCTAGACTGTGAGCCTGCTGTTGGGTAGGGACCGTCTCTAGATGTTGCCAACTTGGACTTCCCAAGCGCTTAGTCCAGTGCTCTGCACACAGTAAGTGCTCAATAAATGCGATTGAATGAATGAATGAATGAATGAATGCAATCCCTCATCCTTTCCCACCTGGATGACTGCATCAGCCCCCTTTCTGACCTTCCACCTTCCTGCCTCTCCCCACTTCAGTTCATACTTCACTCCGCTGCCCGAATCACCTTTCTACAGAAACATTCAGGGCATGTCCCCCCACCGTCTTCAAAAATCTCCAGTGGCTGCCCATCCAACTCCAAATCAAGCAAAAACTCCACTCCATTGGCTCCAGAGCCGTCCATCCCATTGCCCCCTCCTCCCTCCCGTCCCTTCTGTCCTTCTCCAGCCCAGCCCGCACCCTCCGCTCCTCTGCCACCGCTAATCTCCTCACCATTAGGCCTCATTCTCGCCTGTCCCGCCGTCGACCCCCGGCCCCCGTCCTCCCCCGGGCCTGGAATGCCCCCAATCCCTCTTCCCATCCGCCAAGCTCACTCTCTTCCTCCCTTCAAGGCCCTACTGAGCGCTCACCTCCTCCAGGAGGCCTTCCCAGACCAAGCCCCCTCTTCCTGAGCTCCCTCTTCCTTCCACGTCACCTCGACTCGCTCCCTTTTCTCTCCCCACCCGACAGCACATATGCATATATCTGTATATTTATAATTTCATTTATTATTTATTTATATTAATACATGTTTCCTCGAATTGATGTCTGTCTCCCCCTTTTTAGACTGTAACCCCATTGTGGGCAAGGATTGAAGGATTGTGGCCAATTTGTACTTCCCAAGCGCTTAGTACAGTGCTCTGCACATAGTAAGCGCTCAATAAATACGATTGATGATGATGATTTTTACGTTGCCTGTATTTATGTATATATGTTTGTACATCTTTATTACTCTATTTATTTATTTATTTTACTTATACATATCTATGCTATTTATTTTATTTTGTTAATATGTTTGGTTTTGTTGTCTGTCTCCCCCTTCTAGACTGTGAGCCCGCTGTTGGGTAGGGACCGTCTCTATATATTGCCAACTTTGACTTCCCAAGAGCTTAGTCCAGTGCTCTGCACACAGTAAACGCTCAATAAATACGATTGATTGATTGAATGAATGAATGAATTGTCTCTCTAATGCTGTATTGTACTTTGCAAGCGCTCAGTACAGTGCTATGCACACAGTAAGCACTCAATAAATACGACTGAATGAATGAATGAATTGTCTCTCTCTATTGCTGTATTGTACTTTCCAAGTGCTCAGTATAGTGCTCTGTACACAGTAAGCGCTCAATACGATTGAATGAATGAATGAATTGTCTCTCTCTATTGCTGTATTGTACTTTCCAAGCACTCAGTGCAGTGCTCTGCACACAGTAAGCGCTCAATAAATACGATTGATTGATTGAATGAATGAATGAATTGCCTCTATTGCTGTATTGTACTTTGCAAGCACTCAGTACAGTGCTCTGTACACAGTAAGCGCTCAATAAATACGATTGAATGAATGAATGAATTGTGTCTCTATTGCTGGATTGTACTTTCCAAGAGCTCAGTACAGTGCTCTGCACACAGTAAGCACTCAATGAATACGATTGAATGAATGAATGAATGAATTGTCTCTATTGCTGTATTGTACTTTCCAAGCGCTCAGTACAGTGCTCTGTACACAGTAAGTGCTCAATAAATACGATTGATTGATTGATTGATTGAATGAATTGTCTCTCTATTGCCGTATTGTACTTTGCAAGCGCTCAGTACAGTGCTATGCACACAGTAAGCACTCAATAAATACGATTGAATAAATGAATGAATTGTCTCTATTGCTGTATTGTACTTTCCAAGCACTCAGTACAGTGCTCTGCACACAGTAAGCGCTCAATAAATACGATTGAATGAATGAATGAATTGTCTCTATTGCTGTATTGTACTTTCCAAGCGCTCAGTACAGTGCTCTGCACACAGTAAGCGCTCAATAAATACGATTGAATGAATGAATGGTCTCTCTCTATTGCTGTATTGTACTTTCCAAGCACTCAGTACAGTGCTCTGCACACAGTAAGCGCTCAATAAATACGATTGAACGAATGAATGAACCACAGCTCGTCTGCTCTGTGAGACCTTGGGCAGGTCGCTTGCAAGCAGGGAGACAGGGCAGGAAAGAGCACGGGGCTTGGAGGCACAAGAAGCAGCGTGGCTCCGTGGAAAGAGCCCGGGCTTTGGAGTCAGAGGTCATGGGTTCGAATCCCAGCTCTGCCAATTGTCAGCTGTGTGACTTTGGGCAAGTCACTTCACTTCTCTGGGCCTCAGTTCCCTCCTCTGGAAAATGGGGGTGAAGACTGTGAGCCCCCCGTGGGACAACCTGATCACCTTGTAACCTCCCCAGCACTTAGAACAGTGCTTTGCACATAGGAAGCGCTTAATAAATGCCATTATTATTATTATTGTTATTAAGAATCAATTTCCAAGCCCACCCTTGCCACTGGCATGCTGAGTGACAACGAGCAAGTCACTTAAACCTCTCCGGGCATCAGTTCCTCTATCAAATGGGGATGATTCGGACCGTGGACCGTGTCCAATCTAATAATCTTGTCTCTATCTTCTTACTAAAGGGTTGGGGGCTGCCAGGAAAGCCGTTTCAAGAGATTACGGGATCTGGTGGAAGTGGTATTACCGATCTTCATTAGCATTACAAAGGCAACCGATTGCAACTATTTAAAATTCACTTGATGAAAAATGGATTTTATACATTTCAGGCTGCAAAGGAGCCAAATCACGACCAAGGGCAGTATCAGAGAGATAAGTACATTATCATCATCATCAATCGTATTTATTGAGCGCTTACTGTGTGCAGAGTACTGTACTAAGCGCTTGGGAAGTACAAGTTGGTAACATATAGAGACAGTCCCTACCCAGCAGTGGGCTCACAGTCTAAAATGGGGAGACAGAGAACAAAACCAAACATACTAACAAAATAAAATAAATAGAATAGATATGTACAAGTAAAATAAATAAATAGAGTAATAAATCTGTACAAACATATACATATATACAGGTGCTGTGGGGAAGGGAAGGAGGTAAGATGGGGAGGATGGAGAGGGGGAGAGAACACTTACAGTTTCACCTTATACAGGAAACCTAATGGAGAAGGTACAGGCCTCGGAATTAGAAGACCTGGGTTGTTGCTTTATTTGTAGGGTATTTGTAAAGCGCTTACTATGTGCCAGGCACTGTACTAAGCGCTGGGGTGGATACAAGACGATCCGGGTGGACACAGTCGATGATCCACATTGCCAAGATCCGCCCTTTCCTCTCCATCCAAACCGCTACCCTGCTAATTCAAGCTCTCATCCTATCCCGTCTGGACTACTGCACTAGCCTTCTCTCTGATCTCCCATCCTCGTGTCTCTCTCCACTTCAATCCATACTTCATGCTGCTGTCCGGATTATCTTTGTCCAGAAACGCTCTGGACATATTACTCCCCTCCTCAAAAACCTCCAATGGCTACCGATCAATCTGCGCATCAAGCAGAAACTCCTCACCCTGGGCTTCAAGGCTGTCCATCACCTCGCCCCCTCCTACCTCACCTCCCTTCTCTCCTTCTACTGCCCAGCCCGCACCCTCCGCTCCTCCACCACTAATCTCCTCACTGTACCTCGCTCTCGCCTGTCCCGCCATCGACCCCCGGCCCACGTCATCCCCCGGGCCTAGAATGCCCTCCCTCTGCCCATCCGCCAAGCTAGCTCTCTTCCTCCCTTCAAGGCCCTGCTGAGAGCTCACCTCCTCCAGGAGGCCTTCCCAGACTGAGCCCCTTCTTTCCTGTCCCCCTCGTCCCCCTCTCCATCCCCCCGTCTTACCTCCTTCCCTTCCCCACAGCACCTGTATATATGTATATATGGTTGTACATATTTATTACTCTATTTATTTATTTATTTATTTATTTATTTTACTTGTACATTTCTATCCTACTTATTTTATTTTGTTGGTATGTTTGGTTCTGTTCTCTGTCTCCCCCTTTTAGACTGTGAGCCCACTGTTGGGTAGGGACTGTCTCTATGTGATGCCAATTTGTACTTCCCAAGCGCTTAGTACAGTGCTCTGCACATAGTAAGCGCTCAATAAATACGATTGATTGATTGATTGATTGATCCACATGGGGGACACAGTCTAAGCGATTGGGAAGTCCAAGTCGGCAACAACTAGAGACGGTCCCTACCCAACAGCAGGCTCACAGTCTAGAAGGGGGAGACAGATATCAAAACAAAACATATTAACCAAATAAAATAAATAGAATAAATATGTACAAGTAAAATAAAGAGAGTAATAAATATGTACAAACATATATACAGGTGATGGGGGGATCACCGGGGTCAGGGGGAAGAGGGGTCAGGAGGAGGGAATGGGGGGGGCCCGGGGTCAGGAGATTCATTCATTCAGTCAGTCGTATTTATTGAGCCCTTACTGTGTGCAGAGCACTGTACTAAGCGCTTGGGAAGTCCAAGTTGGCAACAGATAGAGACGGTCCCTACCCAACAGCGGGCTCACAGTCTAGAAGGGGGAGACAGAGAACAAAACAAAACATATTAACCAAATAAAATAAATAGAATAAATATGTACAAGTAAAATAAATAAAGAGTAATAAATATGTACAAACATATATACATATATACAGGTGATGGGGGGGGGGTCCCCGGGGTCAGGAGGAGGGAATGAGGGGGCGGGCAGGGGGCCCCGGGGTCAGGAGATTCATTCATTCATTCAATCGTATTTATTGAGCCCTTACTGTGTGCAGAGCACTGGACTAAGCGCTTGGGAAGTCCAAGTTGGCAACAGTTAGAGACAGTCCCTACCCAACAGTGGGCTCGCAGTCTAGAAGGGGGAGACAGACAACAAAACAAAACATATTAACCAAATAAAATAAATAGAATAAATATGTACAAGTAAAATAAAGAGTAATAAATATGTACAAACATATATATACATATATACAGGTGATGGGGGGGTCACCGGGGTCAGGAGGAGGGAATGAGGGGGCGGGCAGGGGGCCCCGGGGTCAGGAGATTCATTCATTCATTCAATCGTATTTATTGAGCCCTTACTGTGTGCAGAGCACTGGACTAATCGCTTGGGAAGTCCAAGTTGGCAACAGATAGAGACGGTCCCTACCCAACAGCGGGCTCACAGTCTAGAAGGCGGAGACAGACAACAAAACAAAACATATTAGCCAAATAAAATAAATATGTACAAATAAAATAAATAAAGAGTAATAAATATGTACAAACATATATACATATATACAGGTGATGGGGGGTCACGGGGAGGGAATGAGGGGGCGGGCGGGGGGCCCCGGGGTCAGGAGGTGGGGGGTCACTGGGGTCAGGAGGAGGGGGTGAGGGGTCGGGGGTCAGAGGTCAATCAATCAATCAATCAATCGTATTTATTGAGCGCTTACTGTGTGCAGAGCACTGTACTAAGCGCTTGGGAAGCACAAGTTGGCAACATAGAGAGACAGTCCCTAACCAACAGTGGGCTCACAGTCTAGACGGGGTGCTACTCTGGACCTCAGTTCCCCCATCTGTAAAATGGGGATGAAGACTGTGAGCTCCCCCGTGGGACGACTTGATCACCTTGTAACCTCCCCAGCGATTAGAACAGTGTTTGGCACATAATAAGCAGTTAATAAATGCCATCATTATTATTATTACCTGGGCGGGCTGGCGGGCGGGCGGGGCGGGCCTCGGTCACCATGGCGACGAGCCCCCGGGAGGGGGCGTGGCCGGCGGGTCCGATTTGCATCTCATCTAAATATCCGGGAGGACGCGGCCGAACCAGCGCCCGCCCCCCCCGCGCCCTAGCAACCGTTGCTAAGCAGGGCCTGCGGCCCCCACCACGCCCTAGCAACCGTTGCTAAGCAGGGCCTACGCACCCCCCCTCCTCCTCCCCAAGCCTGGCCGACGTGGGGAATCATAATAATAATAATAAGAAGAAGAATAACAATAATAATGTTGGTATTTGTTAAGCGCTCACTATGTGCCAAGCACTGTTCTAAGCGCTGGGGGAGATACAAGGTCATCGGGTTGTCCCACGTGAGGCTCACAGTCTTCAACCCCATTTTACAGACGAGGTAACTGAGGCACAGAGAACAATAATAATAATAATAGCACTTACTAAGAGCTCACTATGTGCCAAGCAATGTTCTAAGCGCTGGGGGAGATACAAGGTCATCGGGTTGTCCCATGTGGGGCTCACAGTCTTCAACCCCATTTTACAGACGAGGTAACTGAGGCACAGAGAATAATAATAATAATAATAATAATGGCATTTATTAAGCACTCACTATGTGCCAAGCACTGTTCTAAAGCACTGGGGGAGACACATGGTCATCGGGTTGTCCCACATGGGGCTCACAGTCTTCAACACTATTTTACAGATGAGGTAACTGAGGCACAGAGAATAATAATAATAATAATAATAATAATAATAATAATAATAGCATTTATTAAGCGCTCACTATGTGTCATGCAATGTTCTAAGCGCTGGGGGAGATTCAAGGTCATCGGATTGTCCCACGTGGGGCTCACAGTCTTCAACCCCATTTTACAGATGAGGTAACTGAGGCCCAGAGAATAATAATAATAATAATAATAATAATACTGGTATTTATTAAGCACTCACTATGTGCCAAGCAATGTTTTAAGCGCTGGGGGAGATACAAGGTCATCGAGTTGTCCCACGTGGGGCTCACAGTCTTCAACCCCATTTTACAGAAAAGGTAACTGAGGCACAGAGAATAATAATAATAATAGCATTTATTAAGCGCTCACTATGTGCCGAGCAATGTTCTAAGCGCTGGGGGAGATACAAGGTCATCGGGTTGTCCCACGTGGGGCTAACAGTCTTCAACCCCATTTTACGGACTAGGTAACTGAGGCCCAGAGAATAATAATAATAATAACAATAAGAATAATACTGGCATTTATTAAGCGCTCATTATGTGCCAAGCAAGGTTCTAAGCGCTGGAGGAGATACAAGGTCATCGAGTAGTCCCACGGGGGGCTCACAGTCTTCATCCCCATTTTCCAGATGAGGGAACTGAGGCACAGAGAAGTGACTTCATTTATTCATTCAATCGTATTTATTGAGCACTTACTGTGTGCAGAGCACTGGACTAAGCGCTTGGGAAGTACAAATCGGAAACATATAATGATAATGATGGTTTTTATTAAGTGCTTACTATGTGCAAAGCGCTGTTCTAAGCGCTGGGGAGGTTACAGGGTGATCAGGTTGTCCCACGGGGGGAGGGGGCTCACAGTCTTCATCCCCATTTTCCAGATGAGGGAACTGAGGCCCAGAGAAGTGAAGTGACTTGCCCAAAGTCACACAGCTGACAAGTGGCGGAGAAGGGGTAGAGACAGTCCCTACCCAACAACGGGCTCACAGTCTAGAAGGGGGAGACGGACAACAAAACAAACCAAGGAGACAGGTGCCCAAACCGTCAGACTTGCCCAAGGTCACCCAGAAGACAAGTGGCAGAGGCGGGATTAGAACCCACGACCTCTGACTCCCAAGCCCGGGCTCCTGCCACTGAGCCACGCTGCTTCTTGGGATGGGGGTCGCACCCCACCGTGGCCACTTCCTCGCCCCCCCAATTCAGCCAACTTGACCCCCCTGTCAACCAGGGCTTGGAGCTGCTGTCAGCAAGCAGCGTGGCTCAGTGGAAAGAGCACGGAACAGTGTTTTGCACATAG
Source organism: Tachyglossus aculeatus (assembly GCF_015852505.1). Classification (NCBI taxonomy): domain Eukaryota; kingdom Metazoa; phylum Chordata; class Mammalia; order Monotremata; family Tachyglossidae; genus Tachyglossus; species Tachyglossus aculeatus. The sequence goes on along the minus strand of NC_052087.1, from coordinate 53,182,097 downwards.
TAAGCGCTTAAAAAATACCATCATCATCATTTGGAGCCAGAGGTCATGAGTTCTAATCTTATTTATTTTACTTGTACATTTCTATCCTATTTATTTTATTTTGTTGGTATGTTTGGTTCTGTTCTCTGTCTCCCCCTTTTAGACTGTGAGCCCACTGTTGGGTAGGGACTGTCTCTATGTGTTGCCAATTTGTACTTCCCAAGCGCTTAGTACAGTGCTCTGCACATAGTAAGCCCTCAATAAATACGATTGATTGATTGATTGATCCCACATCGCCCACACGTCTGCCGTGTGACCTTGGCAAGTTGCTTCACTTCTCTGGGCCTCAGTTCCCTCATCAGTTCCCTTCAAGGCCCATATATGTATGTATATATGTTTGTACATATGTATTACTCTATTTATTTTACCTGTATATATTTATTCTATTTATTTTCTATTATATTCTATTTATATTCTATAGAAGAGAATATATTCTATATATATTCTATTATATTCTACATTTATATTTATATTCTTCTAGACTGTAAGCCCACTGTTGGGTAGGGACCATCTCTATGTGTTGCCAACTTGTACTTCCCAAGCGCTTAGTACAGTGCTCTGCACAGAGTAAGCACTCAATAAATACGATTGAATGAATTCTATTTATTTTATTTGGTTTATATGCTTTGTTTTGTTGTCTGTCTCCCCCTTATAGACTGTGATCCCGCTGTTGGGTAGGGACCGTCTCTAGATGTTGCCAGCTAGTACTTCCCAAGCGCTTAGGGCAGTGCTCTGCACACAGTAAGCACTCAATAAATACGACTGAATGAATGAATGTTGGGTAGGAACCATCTCTATATGTTGCCAACTTGTACTTCCCAAGCGCTTAGTACAGTGCACTGCACACACAGTAAGCGCTCAATAAATACGACTGAATGAATGAACGTTGGATAGGAACCGTCTCTATATGTTGCCAATTTGTACTTCCCAAGCGCTTAGTACAGTGCTCTGCACATAGTAAGTGCTCAATAAATACGATTGATGATGATGAGTGTGACTTTGGGCAAGTCACTTGACTTCTCTGGGCCTCAGTTGCCTCATCTGGAAAATGGGGATTCATTCATTCAATCGTATTTATTGAGCACTTACTTTAGAGAAGCAGCGTGGCTCAGTGGAAAGAGCCCGGGCTTTGGAGTCAGAGGTCATGGGTTCGAATCCCGGCTCCGCCTCTTGTCAGCTGGGTGACTTTGGGCAAATCACTTCACTTCTCTGAGCCTCAGTTCCCTCATCTGTAAAAATGGGGATTAAGACTGTGAGCCCCACGTGGGGCAACTTGATCACATTGTATCCCCCCCAGCACTTAGAACAGTGCTTTGCGCATAGTAAGCGCTTAACAAATGCCATTATTATTATTCAGATAATAATAATATTATTATTATTATTATTATTATTCCTCCTCCAGGAGGCCTTCCCAGACTGAGCCCCTTCCTTCCTCTCCCCCTCCTCCCCCTCTCCATCCCCCCCATCTTACCTCCTTCCCTTCCCCACAGCACCTGTATATATGTCTATATGCTTGTACAGATTTATCACTCTATTTATTTATTTTACTTGTACCTATCTATTCTATTTATTTTATTTTGTTAGTATGTTTGGTTTTGTTCTCTGTCTCCCCCTTTTAGACTGTGAGCCCACTGTTGGGTAGGGACTGTCTCTAGATGTTGCCAACTTGGACTTCCCAAGCGCTTAGTCCAGTGCTCTGCACACAGTAAGCACTCAATAAATACGATTGATGTGATGATTCAGAGCACTGTACTAAGCGCTTGAAGACTGGGAGCCCCGCGTGGGACAACCTGATGACCTTGTATCTCCCCCAGCGCTTAGAACAGTGCTTGGCACATAGTAAGCGCTTAACAAATACCATCATCATCATTATTTGGGGGAAAAAAAGCAGAGGGCGAGAGGCCCGAGCGCCCCCTAGCGGAGGGTCGTTACCTTCCTCTCTGTCCCGTTGAACACACTTGGCAGGAACAGAACGCGGATGTTTGGCGCCTGCGCAGTGGCGGGCGGAGTTGGTTCCGTCCGGCGTCGGGGGGGAGACGGTCGGGCAGAAGGGGTTGGGCGCAACCATTTCGTCCGAGGGGCGGCCGAGCCTGAGCGCGGGCTGATTGGCGCCTGCGCAGTGGCGGGCGGAGTTGGTTCCGTCCGGCGGCGGGGAGGAGACGGTCGGGCAGAAGGGACTGGACGCAACCATTCCGTCGGAGGGGCGGCCGGGCCTGAGCGCGGGCTGATTGGCGCCTGCGCAGTGGCGGGCGGAGTTGGTTCCGTCCGGCGGCGGGGGGGGGAAGGTCGCGTAGGAGGGGCTGGACGCGACCATTCCGTCGGAGGGGTGGCCGCGGGAGCAGCAGTTTGTCTGCAATTTAACTGGCCCCAACATTCATTCATTCATTCAGTCGTACTTACTGAGCGCTTATTCAATCAATCAATCGTATTTATTGAGCGCTTACTGTGTGCAGAGCACTGTACTAAGCGCTTATTCATTCAATCTTATTTATTGAGCGCTTACTGTGTGCAGAGCACTGGACTAAGCGCTTGGGAAGTACAGGTTGGCAACATCTAGAGACGGTCAATCAATCAATCAATCAATCGTATTTATTGAGCGCTTACTATGTGCAGAGCACTGTACTAAGCGCTTGGGAAGTACAAATTGGCAACACATAGAGACAGTCCCTACCCAACAGCGGGCTCACAGTCTAAAAGGGGGAGACAGAGAACAGAACCAAACATACCGACAAAATAAAATAAACAGGATAGAAATGTACAAGTAAAATAAATAAATAAATAAATAAATAACTAGAGTAATAAATATGTACAACCATATATACACATATACAGGTGCTGTGGGGAAGGGAAGGAGGCGGTCCCTACCCAACAGAGGCCTCACAGTCTAGAAGGGGGAAACTGAGAACAAAACAAAACATATTAACAAAATAAAATAAATAGAATACGTACAAGTAAAATCAATCAATCAATCATATTTATTGAGCGCTTACTGTGTGCAGAGCACTGTACATAGCGCTAAGTAAAATAGAGTAATAAATACGTACAAACATATATTCATATATACAGGTGCTGTGGGGAAGGGAAGGAGGTAATTGTGTGCAGAGCACTGTACTAAGCGCTTGGGAAGTCCAAGTTGGCAACATCTAGAGACGGTCCCGACCCAACAGCGGGCTCAAAGTCTAGAAGGGGGAGACAGACAATCAATCAATCAATCAATCAATCATATTTATTGAGCGCTTACCGTGTGCAGAGCACTGTACTAAGCACTTAGGAAGTACAAGTTGGCAACATATAGAGACGGTCCCTACCCAACAGTGGACTCACAGTCTAGAAGGGGGAGACAGACAATCAATCAATCAATCAATCATATTTATTGAGCGCTTACCATGTGCAGAGCACTGTACTAAGCACTTAGGAAGTACAAGTTGGCAACATCTAGAGACGGTCCCTAACCAACAGCAGGCTCACAGTCTAGAAGGGGGAGACAGACAATCAATCAATCAATCATATTTATTGAGCGCTTACCGTGTGCAGAGCACTGTACTAAGCACTTAGGAAGTACAAGTTGGCAACATCTAGAGACGGTCCCTACCCAACAGTGGGCTCACAGTCTAGAAGGGGGAGACAGAGAACAATACAAAACATAGTAACAAAATAAAATAAATAGAATAGTAAATATGTCCAAGTAAAATAAATAGAGTAATAAATCTGTCCAAACATATATACAGGTGCTGTGGGGAGGGGAAGGAGGTAGGGCGGGGGGGATGGGGAGGGGGAGAGGAAGGAGGGGGATCTGTGTGGGAAGGCCTCCCGGAGGAGGTGAGCTCTCAGGAGGGCTTTGAAGGGAGGAAGAGAGCTGGCTTGGCGGATTTCTGATTTCCCTGACATTTCCCTTTGACCTATATTCCCTTTAAAAAAAAAATTGCATCATTGCCTCCTTTCAAAGACCTGCCAGCTTGTGGGGAGGAGGGTGTGCATGTATGTGTGTATTTGTGTGGGAGTGTGTGTTTGTATCATAATAATAATAATACTGATGGCATTTGTTAAGTGCTTACTATGTGCAAAGCACTGTTCTAAGCACTGGGGGAGTACAAGGTGATCAGGTTGTCCCACGGGGGGCTCACAGTCTTCAACCCTATTTTACAGATGGGGTAACAGGCTCAGAGAAGTTAAGTGGCTTGCCCAATGTCACACAGCAGACATGTGGCGGAGTCGGGATTCAAACCCATGACCTCTGACTCCAAAGCCCTTGCTCTTTCCACTGAGCCATGCTGCTTCTCTTAGACAAGTGGAAAGAGTATGGGCTTTGGAGTCAGAGGTCATGGGTTCAAATCCCACTCCACCACTTCATTCATTCATTCAATCGTATTTAGTGAGCACTCACTGTGTGCAGAGCACTATAATAAGTGCTTGGGAAGTACAAGTTGGCAACAGTGCTTTGCACATAGTAAGCGCTTAATGAATGTCGTTATTATTATATAGAATGGTCCCTACCCAACAACGGGCTCACAGCCTATAAGGAGGAGACAGACAACAAAACAAAAATGTGGACAGCTGTGTGACTTTGGGCAAGTCACTTCACTTCTCTGTGCCTGTTGCCTCATCTGTAAAATGGGGATTTAAGACTATGTGTGCCCCGTGGGACAACCTGATCACCTTGTAACCTCCCCAGTGCTTAGAACAGTGCTTTGCACATAGTAAGCACTTAAAAATTCCATTATTATTATTATGTGTGTACATGTACATGCGTGTGTGTACATGTACGTGTGTGTGTACATGTACATATGATCTACACACACTCCCTTGGTGACCTCATTCGCTCCCACAGCTTCAACTATCATCTCTACACTGATGACACCCAGATCTCCATCTCTGCCCCTGCTCTCTCCCCCTCCCTCCAGGCTCGCATCTCCTCCTGCCTTCAGGACATCTCCATCTGGATGTCCGCCCGCCACCTAAAGCTCAACATGTCAAAGACTGAGCTCCTTGTCTTCCCTCCCAAACCTTGTCCTCTCCCTGACTTTCCCATCTCTGTTGACGGCACTACCATCCTTACCGTCTCACAAGCCCGCAACCTTGGCGTCATCCTCGACTCCGCTCTCTCGTTCACCCCTCACATCTAAGCCGTCACCAAAACCTGCCGGTCTCAGCTCCGCAACATCGCCAAGATCCGCCCTTTCCTCTCCATCCACACCGCTGCCCTGCTCATTCAAGCTCTCATCCTATCCCATCTGGACTACTGCATCAGCCTTCTCTCTGATCTCCCATCCTCCTGTCTCTCCCCTCTTCAGTCTCTACTTCACGCCACTGCCCGGATTGTCTTTGTCCAGAAACGCTCTGGGCCTGTTACTCCCCTCCTCAAAAATCTCCAGTGGCTACCAATCGATCTGCGCATCAGGCAGAAACTCCTCCCCCTGGGCTTCCAGGCTGTCCATCCATCCATCCATCCATCCCCTGGCCCCCTCCTCCCTTCCGTCCCTTCTGTCCTTCTCCATCGCAGCCCGCACCATCCGCTCCTCTGCCGCTAATCTCCTCACCGTTAGGCCTCGTTCTGGCCTGTCCCGCCATCGACCCCCGGCCCACGTCCTCCCCCAGGCCCGGAATGCCCCCAATCCCTCCGCCCCTCCGCCAACCTAGCTCTCTTCCTCCCTTCAAGGCCCTACTGAGAGCTCACCTCCTCCAGGAGGCCTTCCCAGACTGAGCTCCTTCCTCCCTCTCCCCCTCATCCCCCTCTCCATCCCCCCATCTTACCTCCTTCCCTTCCCCACAGCACCTGTATATATGTATATATGTTTGTACATATTTATTACTCTATTTATTTGACTTGTCCATATCTATTCTATTTATTTTATTTTGTTAGTATGTTTGGTTTTGTTCTCTGTCTCCCCCTTTAAGACTGTGAGCCCACTGTTGGGTAGGGACTGTCTCTAGATGTTGCCAACTTGGACTTCCCAAGCGCTTAGTCCAGTGCTCTGCACACAGTAAGCACTCAATAAATACGATTGATGATGATGATGATGATGCTTTGCACTTAGTAAGCGCTTAACATCATTGTTGTTGTTGGACAGAGGCCGCCGGTTGGATCCCCAGAGCTCTGTGCGGACTCCGCTCCCCTCCTCCTCGGGCCTGTCAGCGCTTCCTGAGAGGAAGTCCTTCCTTACAGCTAGCCTCAGTCCCTCCTGCTGCAGGGGAAGACCCGGTGTCATGGGACCTCAGTGGGCCCGTCCCAAGGGGGGCAAGGGTGGTCCCATGCCCGGCCGGCCTGAGGGACTTTCTGGAGGGGAAAAGTCAGAATTCCCCTCATAGTCCAGTGCTCCGCACACAGTAAGCGCTCAATAAATACGATTGATTGATTGATTGCCACCCCATGACCGCAGGACCCGAGGGAAAACGGTTTCCCCAGCGAAACTCTGCAGATCATCATCTTCATCAATCGTATTTATTGAGCGCTTACTATGTGCAGAGCACTGTACTAAGCGCTTGGGAAGTACAAATTGGCAACATCTAGAGACAGTCCCTACCTGAAAGTGGGCTCACAGTCGAAAAGGGGGAGACAGAGAACAAAACCAAGCATACTAACAAAATAAAGGGGGAGACAGATGGGAATAAATTTCAAGTGGCCCCTGCCCAGGGTGAATGGGGTGCCCTTCCCCCTGCCATTTCCTCCCTCTCCCATCCTTCCTCCTCTCCGGGATGTGGGTTCGGGTCACGGGTCACGGGTTTGGGGGCGGCCAGGCCTTGCTTCCCCTTCCCTCTTTCCTCAGAGCAACTGAACCAGGCACCTGGCTGAGTGGGTAGAGCCCGGGCCTGGGTGTCAAAAGGACCTGGGTTCGAATCCCAGCTCCGCCTCACATCCGCTGTGTGACCTGGGGCAAGTCATAGGCGCCTAGGCCAATCAATCAATCAGTCAATCGCAATTATTGAGCGCTTACTGTGTGCAGAGCACTGTACTAAGCGCTTGGGAAGTACAAGTTGGCAACATAGAGAGGCATTCCCTACCCAACAGTGGGCTCACAGTCTAGAAGGGGGAGACAGAGAACAAAACCAAACATATTAACAAAATAAAATAAATAGAATAGATATGTAGAAGTAAAATAAATAAATAGAGTAATAAATCCGCACAAACATATATACATATATACAGGTGCTGCGGGGAAGGGAAGGAGGTAAGATGGGGGGGAAGGAGGGGGGGTGAGGGGGAGAGGAAGGAGGGGGCTCAGTGTGGGAAGGCCTCCTGGAGGAGGTGAGCTCTCAGTAGGGCCTTGAAGGGAGGAAGAGAGCGAGCTAAGCGCTCAATAAATACGATCGAATGAATTAATTAATTCATTCATTCATTCCATCGTATTTATTGAGCGCTTACTGTGTGCCGAGCACTGGACTAAGTGCTTGGGAAGTACAAGTTGGCAACATATAGAGACGGTCCCTACCCTAACAGTGGGCTCACAGTCTAGAAGGGGGAGACAGAGAACAAAACCAAACATATTAACAAAATAAAATAAATAGAATAAATGAATTTCACTTCTCTGGGCCTCAGTTCCCTCATCCGTAAAATGAGAATTAAGAGGGTGAGCCCCGCGTGGGACAGGGATTGGGTCCAATAATAATAATAATGGTGGTATTTGTTAATAATAATAATAATGATAATAATAATAATAATGGCATTTGTTAAGCGCTTACTATGCACAAAGCACTGTTCTAAGCACTGGGGAGGATACAGGGTGATCAGGTTGTCCCATGTGGGGCTCACAGTCTTCATTGCCATTTTACAGATGAGGTCACTGAGGCACAGAGAAGTTAAGTGACTTGCCCAAAGTCACACAGCTGACAATTGGCGGAGCCGGGATTTGAACCCATGACTTCTGACTCCCAAGCCTGGGCTCTTTCCACTGAGCCATGCTGAGTGCTTACTACATGCCAAGCACTGTTCTAAGCGCTGGGGAGGTTACAAGGTGATCAGGTTGTCCGACGGGGGGCTCACAGTCTTCATCCCCATTTTCCAGATGAGGGAACAGAGGCCCGGAGAAGTGAAGCGACTCGCCCAAAGTCACACAGCTGACGAGTGGCAGGGCCAGGATTAGAACCCATGACCTCTCACTCCCAGGCCCGGGCTCTTGGATCTACACCAATAAAAATAATGAATAATTGCCGTATTCGTTAGGCGTTACTATGTCGTCAGGCACTGTATTAAATGCTGGGGTGGGTACAAGCAAATAATAATAATAATAATGATGATAGCATTTATTAAGCACTTACTATGTGCAAAGCACTGTTCTAAGCACTGGGGAGGTTACAAGGTGATCAGGTTGTCCCACTGGGGGGGCTCACAGTCTTCATCCCCATTTTACAGATGAGGTAACTGAGGCGCAGAGAAGTGAAGTGACTTACCCAAAGTCACTCAGCTGACAAGTGGAGGAGCTGGGATTTGAACCCATGACCTCTGACTCCAAAGCCCAGGCTCTTTCCACTGAGCCACGCTGCTTCTCCTGGTTGGGCACAGTCCCTTGTCCCATGTGGGACAAGTCTTCTAGACTGTGAGCCCACGTTGGGTAGAGACCGTCTCTATATGTTGCCAACTTGTACTTCCCAAGCGCTTAGTATAGTACTCTGCACACAGTAAGCGCTCAATAAATATGATTGAATGAATGTGGGGCTCACAGTCTCCAACCCTGTTTTACAGTGAGGGAATGGAGGCCCAGAGAAGTAAAGTGACTTGCCCAAGCAAACAACCCAGTGCTTAGAACAGTGCTTTGCACATAGTAAGCGCTTAATCAATCAATCAATCAATCGTATTTATTGAGCACTTACTGTGTGCAGAGCACTGTACTAAGCGCTTGGGAAGTCCAAGCTGGCAACATATAGCGACAGTCCCTACCCAACAGTGGGCTCACAGCCTAGAAGGGGGAGGCAGAGAACAAAACCAAACATATTAACAAAATAAAATAAATAGAATAGATAGGTACAAGTAAAATAAATAAATAGAGTAATAAATCTGTACAAACATATATACATATATACAGGTGCTGTGGGGAAGGGAAGGAGGTAAGACGAGGGGATGGAGAGGGGGACGAGGGGGAGAGGAGATGAGCCCTCAGTAGGGCCTTGAAGGGCTTAACAAATACAATCATTATTATTATTATTATTAAGTGGCGGAGGCAGGATTAGAACCCAGGCCCTTCTGAATCCCAGGCCCGGGCTCTACCCACTAGGGCCGGCCTGCTTTTCGGCCCAGCTTGCCTTCTAGACTGTGAGCCTACTGTTGGGTAGGGACCGTCCCTTTATGTCGCCAACTTGGACTTCCCAAGCGCTTAGTCCAGTGCTCTGCACACAGTAAGCGCTCAATAAATACGATTGATTGATTGATCGATTATTACTGTGAGATGTATTAAAATTATCTATTATAAATTACTCATTTATTCCTATTAATGTCAGTCTCCCTCTCTAGGCTGTGAGCTTATTATGGACAGGGGACGTTTCTGCTAGCTCTGTTGAACTGTCCGCTCCCCCAAGCACTTAGTCCAGTGTTCTGCACATAGTAAGGACTCAACAGACGTCATTTTTGATTGATTCATAGTAATAATAATAATAATGGCATTTATTAAGCACTTACTATGTGCAAAGCACTGTTCTAAGCACTGTGGAGGCTACAAGGTGATCAGGTGGTCCCCCGGGGGGCTCACAGTCTTCATCCCCATTTTCCAGATGAGGGAACTGAGGCCCAGAGAAGTGAAGTGACTCGAAGTGAAGTGAATAATAATATTATCATTACTACCGTGCGCAAAACACCACACTAAGCGCTTGGGAGAGTGCGATACAACCACAAACGGACACATTCCCTGCCCGCGACGAGCTCACAATCTAGAGGGGATTGGACCCCCTGTTGGGTAGGGACCGTCTCTATACGTTGCCAACTTGGACTTCCCAAGCGCTTAGTCCAGTGCTCTGCGCACAGTAAGCGCTCAATAAATACGATTGATTGATGGATTGATTGACGCGATGGACTGGCTCAGAAGCCACCAGCAAGCCCAGGGTTTTACAAGCCCGGAGAGACGGCCTGGGGCTTGTGGGCTCTTCCCAAAAAGCCAGAACTCAAAGAATCAATCAATCAATCAATCATATTTATTGAACGCTTACTGTGTGCAGAGCACTGTACTAAGCGCTTGGGAAGTACAAGTTGGCAACATGTAGAGACAGTCCCTACCCAACAGTTGGCTCACAGTTTAAAAGGGGGGAGACAGAGAACAAAATGAAACATACTGACAAAATAAAATAAATAGAATAGATATGTACAAGTAAAATAAATAAATAGAGTAATAAATATGTACAAACATATATACATATATACAGGTGCTGTGGGGAAAGGAAGGAGGTAAGATGGGGGGATGGAAAGGGGGACGAGGGGGAGAGGAAGGAAGGGGCTCAGTGTGGGAAGGCCTCCTGGAGGAGGTGAGCTCTCAGTAGGGCCTTGAAGGGAGGAAGAGAGCTAGGTTGGCGGATGGGCAGAGGGAGGGCATTCCAGGCCCGGGGGATGACGTGGAAAAATCAATCAATCAATCAATCAATCAATCAATTGTATTCATTGAGCGCTTACTGTGTGCAGAGCACTGTACTAAGCGCTTGGGAAGTACAAGTCGGCAACACATAGAGACAGTCCCTACCCAGCAGCGGGCTCACAGTCTAGAAGGGGGAGACAGAGAACAAAACCAAACATACTAACAAAATTAAATAAATAGAATAGATATGTACATGTAAGATAAATAAGCCCTTTGGTCTCCTGTTCCCTGCCCGCCTCTGCCCCTCCTCAGACCTGCCCTGGCTTGTCCCTTTTCCCAACTTCCCAGGGACTGGGCCCCGAGGAAAGGCTGGGAAAGGCCTCTCTGGGCTCGTAATATTCATGGTATTTGTCGCCGCGTGGCTCAGTGGAAAGAGCCCGGGTTTAGGACTCAGAGGTCATGGGTTCTAATTCTGCCTCCCTGCCACTTGTCAGCTGCGTGACTTCGGGCAAGTCACTTCCCTTCTCTGTCCCTCAGTGACCTCATCTGGAAAATGGGGATAATAAAAATACTAATAATGATAGACTGCGAGCCCGCTGTTGGGTAGGGACTCTATTTATTTATTTATCTTACTTGTACATATCTATTCTATTTCTTTTATTTTGTTAGTATGTTTGGTTTTGTTCTCTGTCTCCCTCTTCTAGACTGTGAGCCCACTGTTGGATAGGGACCGTCTCTATGTATTGAAAGATCCGCCCTTTCCTCTCCATCCATACCGCTACCCTCCTCATTCAAGCTCTCATCCTATCCCGTCTGGACTACTGCATCAGCCTTCTCTCTGATCTCCCATCCTCCTGTCTCTCCCCACTTCAATCCATACTTCATGCCGCTGCCCGGATCGTCTTTGTGCAGAAACGCTCGGGGCATGTTATTCCCCTCCTCAAAAATCTCCAGTGGCTACCAATCGACCTACGCATCAGGCAGAAACTCCTCCCCCTGGGCTTCCAGGCTGTCCATCCATCCATCCATCCATCCCCTGGCCCCCTCCTCCCTCCCGTCCCTTCTGTCCTTGCCCAGCCCAGCCCGCACCCTCCGCTCCTCTGCCACCGCTAATCTCCTCACCGTTAGGCCTCGTTCTCGCCCGTCCCGCCATCGACCCCCGGCCCACGTCCTTCCCCGGGCCTGGAATGCCCCCAATCCCTCTGCCCCTCCGCCAAGCTCGCTCTCTTCCTCCCTTCAAGGCCCTCCTGAGAGCTCACCTCCTCCAAGAGGTCTTCCCACACTGAGCCTCCTTTTTCCTCTCCTCCTCCCTCCCACCCCCACCGCCCTACCTCCTTCCCCTCCCCACAGCACTTCTATATAAATTTGTACAGATTTATTACTCTATTTACTTTACTTGTACATATTTACTATTCTATTTATTTTATTAATGATGTGCCCTCCCTCCGCACGTCTGCCAAGCTAGCTCTCATCCCCCCTTCGGGGCCCTACTGGGAGCTCACCTACTCCAGGAGGCCTTCCCAGACTGAGCCCCCTCCTTTTTCTCCCCCTCCTCCCCCTCTCCACCCCCCCCCACCTCCTTCCCTTCCCCACAGCACCTGTATATATGTATATATGTTTGTACATATTTATTACCCTATTTATTTATTTATTTATTTTACTTGTACATATCTATTCTATTTATTTTATTTTGTTAGTATGTTTGGTTTTGTTCTCTGTCTACCCCTTTTAGACTGTGAGCCAGTGGGTAGGGTAGGGTAGGGTAGGGGAGGGACTGTCTCTATATGTTGCCAATTTGTACTTCCCAAGCGCTTAGTACAGTGCTCTGCACATAGTAAGCACTCAATAAATACGATTGATGATTGATGATGATGATTTATTTATTTTACTTGTACATATCTATTCTATTTTGTTAATATGTTTTGTTTTGTTCTCTGTCTCCCCTTTCTAGACTGTGAGCCCACTATTGTGTAGGGACCGTCCCTGTATGTTGCCAATTTGTACTTCCCAAGCGCTTAGTACAGTGCTCTGCACATAGTAAGCGCTCAATAAATATGATTGATTGATGGATTGATTTAGCCTTAACTTTATGTGTTCTGACGACTTGACACCCATCCACATGTTTTGTTGCCTGTCTCCCCCTTCTAGACTGTAAGCCCGCTGTTGGGTAGGGACCGTCTCTCCATGTTGCCAACTTGTACTTCCCAAGCGCTTAGTCCAGTGCTCAGCACACAGAATGCGCTCAATAAATACGATTGAATGAATGAATGAAAGAAGTAGCGAGGCTCAGTGGAAGGAGTCCAGGCTTTGGAGCCAGAGATCAGGGGTTCAAATCCCGGCTCCGCCAATTGTCAGCTGTGTGACCTTGGGCAAGTCACTTTCTGGGCCTCAGTTCCCTCATCTGGAAAATGGGGATGAAGACCGTGAGCCCCACGTGGGACAACTTGATCACCTTGTATCCCCCCAGCGTTTAGAACACTGCTTGGCACATAGTAAGCGCTTAACAAATACCATCATTTTTATTATTGTTATTATTTTGTTAATATGTTTTGTTTTGTTAATATGTTTGGTTTTGTTCTCTGTCTCCCCCTTCTAGACTGTGAGCCCACTGTTGGGTTGGGACCGTCTCTAGATGTTGCCACCTTGTACTTCCCCAGCGCTTAGTACAGTGCCCTGCACACGGTAAGCGCTCAATAAATACGATTGAATGAATGAATGAATGAATGAATGAATGATTATGAGGCTGAGGGCCCCGGAGCGCGAGCGAGGTCACGGGGTCGCCAGCTTGGAGTCCGGGAAGGGGGCGGGGCCTCCGCAGTCTCCTCCTCCACCTCCAGGGGGCGCGGCGGGGCCTGGGGGGATGGACAAGAGGCGCAGCCAATGGGGCGGGCGGAGAGGAGCGCGGCGGAGCCTATCGCTGCCCGGCCCGGGTTGATGGACAGGGGAGGTGGGCGGGGACTAGGTGGTGCCGGGAGCCTATCGCTGCCCGGCCCGGGTTGATGGACAGGGGCGGTGGGCGGGGCCTAGGCGGGGAGGGGCGCCTATCGCGGCTCGGGTCGGTTTGACGGACAGGAGAAGCAACGTGGCTCAGTGGAAAGAGCACGGGTTTTGGAGTCAGAGGTCATGGGTTCAAATCCCGCCTCTGCCAGTTGTCAGCTGTGTGACTTTGGGCAAGTCTCTTCGCTTCTCTGGGCCTCAGTTACCTCCCCTGTAAAATGGGGATGAAGACTGGGTCAACCTGATCACCTTGTAACCTCCCCAGCGCTTAGAACAGTGCTTTGCACATAGTAGGCGCTTAATAAATGCCATAATAATAATAATAATAATAATAACCATACTTCATGCTGCTGCCCGGATTATCTTTGTCCAGAAATGCTCTGGGCATATCACTCCCCTCCTCAAAAATCTCCAGTGGCTACCAATCAATCTGCGCATCAGGCAGAAACTCCTCACCCTGGGCTTCAAGGCTGTCCATCACCTCGCCCCCTCCTACCTCACCTCCCTTCTCTCCTTCTACAGCCCAGTCCGCACCCTCCGCTCCTCCACCTCTGATCTCCTCACCGTACCTCGCTCTCGCCTGTCCCGCCATCGACCCCCGGCCCACGTCATGCCCCGGGCCCGTTATGCCCTCCCTCCGCCCATCCGCCAAGCACGCTCTCTTCCTCCATTCAAGGCCCTGCTGAGAGCTCACCTCCTCCAGGAGGCCTTCCCACCCTGAGCCCCTTCCTTCCTCTCCCCCTCGTCCCCCTCTCCATCCCCCCATCTTACCTCCTTCCCTTCCCCACAGCACCTGTATATATGTATATATGTTTGTACATATTTTTTACTCTATTTATTCATTTATTTATTTTATTTGTACATATCTATTCTATTTATTTTATTTCGTTGGTATGTTTGGTTTTGTTCTCTGTCTCCCCCTTTTAGAATGTGAGCCCACTGTTGGGTAGGGACTGTCTGTATATGTTGCCAATTTGTACTTCCCAAGCGCTTAGTACAGTGCTCTGCACATAGTAAGAGCTCAATAAATACGATTGATGGTGATGAGAACAGGGGCTGTGGGCGGGGTTTAGCTGACGGACGGCTCGGTGGGCGGGTCTGGAGCCTATCGCGGCCCGGGCCGGTTTGACGGACAGGGGAGGTGGGCGGGATTTGGCTGATGGACAGGGTGGTGGGCGGGGCCGGGAGCCTATCGCGGGCGGGTCCTGGAGCCTATCGCGGCCTGGGCCTGGCTGACGGACAGGGGCGGTGGGCGGGGTTTGTCTGACGGACAGGGTGGTGGGCGGGGCCTGGGCGGGACCGGGAGCCTATCGCGGCCCGGGCCGGGCTGACGGACAGGGGCGGGGGGCGGGGCCGGGAGCCTATCGCGGCCCGGGCCGGTTTGACGGACAGGGACGGGGGCGGGGCCTAGGCCGGGACGGGAGCCTATCGCGGCCAGGGCCGGGCTGACGGACAGGGGCGATGGGCGGGGTTAGTCTGACGGACGGGGCCGGGAGCCTATCGCGGTCCGGGCCCGGTTGACGGACAGGGGCAGTGGGCGGGGTTTGTCTGACGGACAGGGCCGGGGGGCGGGGCCTAGGCGCGGCCAGGGCGGGTGTCAGGGCGGCCGGGAGCGAGCCATCCGTCTTTCCTTCCTTCCTTCCGTCCCCCGCGCCCCGGACTGGGCACCGCCCCGACCCCCGGACCCCCGAACCCCCAAACCTCCCAACCCCACCGCGGTGAGTGCGGGAACGGGAAGGGGGAGGGAGGGGCAACGGGAAGGGGAAGGACCGGCCGCCGCCGCGCTGTCCTCCCGGATTGTCTGTGTCTGTGTGTGTGTCTGGGGGAGGGGGGCGGTGCCAGTGCCCCTGGCATCTGCCTCTGCCCTTTGGCTCTATGTAGGTGCGGTGTGTAGGGGTGTGTGTATGTGCGCACGCGCACGCTTCGAATGCCCCTCGGTGTGTGTCGCCTTCAGTGTGCTTCGGTATAAGCGCTTAGTACAGTGCTCTGCACACAGTAACTGCTTAATAAATACGATTGAATGAATGAATGTGTGTGTGTGCGCGCTTCGAATGCCCCTCGGTGTGTGTCGCCTTCAGTGTGCTTCGGTATAAGCGCTTAGTCCAGTGCTCTGCACACAGTAAGCGCTCAGTAAATACGATTGAATGTGTGTGTGTGTGTGTGTTGTGTGTTTTAGAGTGTGAGCCCGCTGCTGGGCAGGGACCGTCTCTATGTGTTGCCAACATGTACTTCCCAAGCGCTTAGTGCAGTGCTCTGCACACAGGAAGCGCTCAATCAATACGATGGAATGAATGCATGAATATATGTAAGTGTGTGTGCCTCGATCAATCAATCGTATTTCTTGAGCGCTTACTATGTGCAGAGCACTGTACTAAGCGCTTGAGAAGTACAAATTGGCAACATATAGAGACAGTCCCTACCCAGCAGTGGGCTCACAGTCTAAAAGGGGGAGACAGAGAACAAAACCAAACATACTAATAAAATAAATAATAAATAAATAAATAGAGTAATAAATATGTACAAATATATATACATTTATACATTGTCCCTCGGGGTGTGTGTCGCCTTGAGTGTGCCTCGGTATGTGTGTGTGTGTGTTATGTGCCCCGCCTTGAGTGCCTCTGGGTGTGGGTGTGTGCGCGTTCGTGTGGGAATTCTCCTCCCCCCACACCCCCGGGGCGGGGTGTGTTTGTGTGTTTTGTGAGCTCTGTTGTGGTGCGTCTGTGCCCGCCCCAGGTTTGTCTGAGAAAGCGCGCTGCGTCCACTAGGCGCGCCATCAATCGATCGATCAATCAATACCATCGACGGACGGGCTGAAGGGTCGTGTTGTCGTCTCCTGGGTGTGTGTGTGTGTGTGTGTGTTTTGTGAGCTTTCTTGTGGTGCGTCTGTGCCCGCCCCAGGTTTGCCTGAGAAAGCGCTCTGCATCCACTAGGCGCGCAATCAATCAATCAATCAATCAATCCCGCCGACGGACGGACTGAAGGGTCTTGTTGTCTTCTCCTGGGTGTGTGTGTGTGTGTTTTGTGAGCTTTCTTGTGGTGCGTCTGTGCCCGCCCCAGGTTTGCCTGAGAAAATGCCCTGCATCCACTAGGCGCGCCATCAGTCAGTCAATCAATCAATCCCGCCGACGGACGGACTGAAGGGTCGTGTTGTCTTCTCCTGGGTGTGTGTGTGTATGTGTGTTGTGTGATGTGTGTGGGGGGTTGGTTTGCGAGCTTCTGCGTGTGGTGGACAGGCGGTCCCCTGGGCCTGCGCGCCCTGGGGTGGGGGTCCGGGTGTGTGTGTGTGTGTGTCCTTTTAGTCGTGGTGCTTGGGCGCGACTGTGCGACTGTTTGGGTGTTGAGTTTGGGGGAATGTGTGTGTTTCCGTGCTTTCACGGCCCTGCCATGGAAGTGTGAGACAGAGAGACAGACAGACCTTCTAGTTGTGGCGCTGGGGTGCGGGTGTTTGTGTGTGTGTGTGTGTGTGGGTGTGTGTGTGTCCGCGCTCTCAAGCCTGCGGGGATGGGGAGGGTCTCGGGGGTGGGGTGCTGTCTCCCTGAGGGGGTGTGGGGGGGTGTCCGTCCCCTCGTGGGCGTGGGCCCAGGGCGGGGCTGTGTGTGTGTGTGTGTGTGTGTGTGTGTGTGTGTGTGTGTGTCCCCGGGGGGGAGGGGAGGGGAGACGGCTCCCCTGCCCGTCGGGGGTCCGGGGCTTGAGGGCGGGGCGGGCGGGCGCCCCTTCACGGGGACCGGAACTGAGCCCGCCCCTCCTCAGCCGTCCCCTCAGCAGTCTCCTCCCCCCCTTCAGTCCCCTCCCAGCCCCCTCAGCAGCCCCTTAGTCCCCTCACAGTCCCCTCACCAGTCCCTTCCTCAGTCCCCTCTCAGCCCCCACAGCAGCCCCTTCCTCAGTCCCCTCACAGCCCCCTCCTCAGTCCCCTAACCAGTCCCCTCACAGCCCCCTCAGCAGCCCCTTCCTCAGCCCCCTCCCAGCCCCCTCAGCAGCCCCTTCCTCAGCCCCCTCCCAGCCCCCTCAGCAGCCCCTTCCTCAGCCCCCTCAGCAGCCCCTTCCTCAGTCCCCTCAGCCCCCTCAGCAGTCTCCTCACAGCCCCCTCAGCAGCCCCCTAACCAGTCCCCTCAGCAGCCCCTTAGTCCCCTCACAACCCCCTCACAGCCCCCTCCTCAGTCCCCTCAGCCCCCTAACCAGTCCCCTCACAGCCCCCCTCAGCAGCCCCCTAACCAGTCCCCTCCCAGCCCCCTCAGCAGCCCCTTCCTCAGTCCCCTCAGCAGTCCCCTCACAGCCCCCTCCTCAGCCCCCTCACAGCCCCCACAGCAACAGCAGTCCCCTCAGCCCCCCCCTCCTCAGCCCCCTCACAGCCCTCCCTCAGCGCCCCCTCGCCGCCCCCCCCCCGGGCTGGCGGGCCCAGGCGTTCCCGCGGGGGATCCCAAAAGGCCTGTGTCACTCACACACACACACACACACACACACACACGCCGCGCGCGATGAGTGACAGCGGGGTGACCTCCCTCCCTCCCCCCGCCGTCCGTCCGTCAGAAGCGCTTACGGCAGCGCTTGGCACCTAGTAGGCGCTCAACAAATGCCACCAGTGTCATTAGAAGGTCCGGGCCCTGAGGGCAGGGGCAGAGCCCGCCCCGCGCCCCCCGAACCCCCCCCCCTCCGGGCTCTTAGGGACAAAGACCCCCCCCCCGACCCCCACAGTGTGTGTGTGTCTGTGTGTCTGTGTGCGCGCGCGCGCCTGGGCGGGGTTAATGGGTGTGGTAGTGTCTGTGTGCGCGCGCGCGGGGCATGGGCGGGGCCGGGGGTAGTGTGTGTGTGTGTGTGTGTGTGTGTGGAAGGAGGTGTCTCCTGGTGTGTGTGTGTCTGTGATTTGTGGGCAGGGTGAGGGGAGGGGGCCCCTGGTGTGTGTGTCCGTGTGTGTGTGTAAGGAGTGGGCTCCTGGGGTGTGTCTGTGCCTGTGTTTTGTGGGCAGGGCGGTGGGAGGGGGGCTCCTGGGGTGTGTTGTGTGTGTGTGTGTGTTTTGTGGGCAGCGCGGTGGGAGGGGGCTCCTGGGGTAGGGGTGTGTGTGTGTGTGTGTGTTTGTCTGTGATTTGTGAGGAGGGGGCTCCTGGTATGCGTGTGTGTGTGTGGAAGGAGTGGGCTCCTTGGGTGTGTCTGTGCCTGTGTTTTGTGGGCAGGGCGGTGGGAGGGGGCTCCTGGGGTAGGGGTGTGTGTGTGTATATATAAAAGGCGGTGTCTCCTGGTGTGTGTGTGTCTGTGATTTATGGGGAGGGGGCTCCTGGTGTGCGTGTCCTTGTGTGTGTGTGTGTGTGTGTGTGTGTGGAAAAGGAGTGGGCTCCTGGGGTGTGTCTGTGCCTGTGTTTTGTGGGCAGGGCGGTGGGAGGGGGCTTGTGTGTGTGTGTGTGTGTGTGCGCGCGTGCGCTTGCCGGGGGTTGGGGGTCGGGGGCCTCCAGGCCCCCGTGACCAGCGAGAACCGCCCGAGGCCGCCGCCGGACAGACCCAGCCCCCCCCCCCCGGGGTCACCGAGGGGTCACCAAGGCCCGGACCCCGCGGACGGCGCGCGCGCGTATGTGTGTGTGTGTGTCCCGGCATCCCGGGGCGAACCCCCTCCCCCCCCCAATCTGTGGGGTGTCAGGGGAAGGGTCCCCGGCCCGGCTGCAAGAGGCCTCCCCTGACCCACATTTATCAGCCAGGTGCCGGGGTCGAGGGTCGGGGGTCAGGGGTCAGCCCCTCCCCTGCACTCCGGCTAACGGCCCACCTCGGGTGGGGGGGTCTCCTGGGGTGGGCTTGGCCCAGCCCAGCCCCCCCCCCCCCCAGTCAGTCTCTCTGTCTGTCCATCGTCCTCCATCACAGCCCCGGGGGCTGCAAAGTGGCCCACAACCATCCCCAGCAATCAGAAGGACCTAGTGCTTGGCACATAGTAAGCACTTAACAAATACCATCATTATTATTATTATTATTATCGCAGCCCTGCCCCTTGTCTGCTGGGTAACCTTGGGCCAGGCACTTCACCTCTCTGGGCCGCACTTCCCTCATCTGGAAAATGGGGATAGTCAGTAATAATAACGTTGGTATTAAGCACTTACTATGTGCCAAGCACTGTTCTAAGCACTGGCATAGATACAAGATAGATTATCCCACGTGGGGCTCACAATCTTCATCCCCATTTTATAGATGAGGGAACTGAGGCCCAGAGAAGTGGAGTGACTTGCCCAAGGTCACACTGCTGACAAGTGGCGGAGCGGAGATTAGAACCCACGACCAGATGGTGAGCCCCACATGGGACAGGGACAATGTCCAACATGATTAGCTTGGATCTATTAGCTTGTAGAACAGCGGTTGACACGTAGTAAGCGCTCAACAAGTACCATCATCATAATAATAATGATGGCACTTGTGAAGCGCTTACTATGTGCCAAGCACTGTTCCAAGTGCTGGGGAGGATACAAGGTCATCAGGTTGTCCCCCGTGGGGCTCACAGTCCTCATCCCCATTTTACTAACTGAGGCCCAGAGGAGTGAAGTGACTTGCCCAAAGTCACACAGCTGACAGTTGGCGGAGCCGGGATCTGAACCCATGACCTCTGACTCCCAAGCCTGGGCTCTTTCCCCTGAGCCACGCTGCTTCTCTATTATTAGTGCAGGCAGGGCCTTGGAAAGGGTTGCTTAATTCTGAGTTTCCATCCCTATCCGTCATTTCTTTCTATTAATGTCTGCCTCCCCCTCTAGACTGTCAGCTCCTTGTGGGCAGGGA